>NC_040882.2:14097350-14397350 GCF_900634795.4 Betta splendens | reverse complement strand
GACCAGAGACGGAAGTCCTTTCAAATTAAAACAGGAACATGATTCAAACCGTGACATTATCACACCTCAAAAGTGTGCCCTACGTTATGACACCAAAAGCATTTAAATAGGCCTCATGGTTGCAGATATGTACACATCTTTAACATGCTATGCCATTTTTTAAAAGACACCAGAAAATAGGCTTGGGGGTAACAGTGGAAAAACACAATACAGGCTGATCCAACATTGATTTAATGTCCTTAAAACAAGCCCAAATGAGGCTCAGTAGTGTGTGTGGCCTCAGTCATCCTGTACAGTGTGTTCTGCTGGAGCAGCAGCATCACAGTGAGGGACAGGAAGAGACTGGACAGGGTCATCAAAGTCCTGCTCTGTCCTGGGCTGCACTCTGGACGCGGTGCAGGAGGTGGTGAGAGAAGGGTTCTGGCTAAACTGACATCCATCCTGGACCAGGACTCGCACCCACTGGAGGACTCACTGTCTGCTCTGGAGAGCAGCTTAAGTTACAGACTGATCCTCCCTTTCTGTGTGAAGGAGAGATAGTGCAGATCTTTCTTACCTGCAGCTTTAGGTCTCTGCATCCTCTCTCAGAGTGATGCAGAGAACCCGGTCCATGCATTTGTTAACTCTAGGCTGGACTACTGTAACTCTTTACTCATAGGATGTCCTAACAGATCCTTAAAAACCCTACAGCTTATTAAAAATGCTGCAGCCCGAGTTCTGATGGGAGAGATCACATTTCTCCTACATTAGCTTTTCTTCACTGGCTGCCTGTAAAATCCATCCATCCATCCATTTTCATCCGCTTATCCGGGGCCGGGTCGCGGGGGCAGCAGTCTAAGCAGAGAGTTCCAGACTTCCCTCTCCCCGGACACTTCCTCCAGCTCTTCCGGTGGGACCCCAAGACGTTCCCAGGCCAGCCGAGAGACATAGTCTCTCCAGCGAGTCCTAGGTCTTCCTCGGGGCCTCCTACCGGTGGGACATGCCCGGAACACCTCCCCAGGGAGGCGTCCAGGAGGCATCCGAACTAGATGCCCGAGCCACCTCAGCTGGCTCCTCTCGATGTGGAGGAGCAGCGACTCTACTCCGAGCTCCTCCCGGGTGACAGAGCTCCTCACCTTATCTCTAAGGGAGCGCCCAGCCACCCTGCGGAGGAAGCTCATTTCAGCCGCTTGTATCCGTGACCTTGCCCTTTCGGTCATGACCCAAAGCTCATGACCATAGGTGAGGGTAGGAACGTAGATTGACCGGTAAATTGAGAGCTTTGCCTTTCGGCTCAGCTCCCTCTTCACCACGACGGACCGATACACCGACCGCATTACTGCAGCCGCCGCACCGATCCGTCTGTCAAACTCACGCTCCCTCCTTCCCTCACTCGTGAACAAGACCCCAAGATACTTAAACTCCTCCACTTGAGGCAGGAACTCTTCTCCAACCTGGAGTGAGCAAACCACCTTTTTCCGGTCGAGAACCATGGCCTCAGATTTGGAGGAACTGATTCTCATCCCAGCCGCTTCACACTCAGCTGCAAACCGCACCAGCGCACGCTGGAGGTCCTGGCCTGATGATGCCAACAGGACAACATCATCTGCAAAAAGCAGAGATGCAATCCTGTGGTCCCCAAACCAGACCCCCTCCGGCCCCTGGCTGCGCCTAGAAATTCTGTCCATAAAAATAATGAACAGAACCGGTGACAAAGGGCAGCCCTGCCGAAGTCCAACATGCACCGGGAACAGGTCTGACTTATTGCTGGCAATGCGAACCAAGCTCCTGCTCCGGTTGTACAGAGACCGAACAGCCCTTAGCAAAGGGCCCTGGACTCCATACTCCCGGAGCACCCCCCACAGGATGTCACGAGGGACGCGGTCGAATGCCTTCTCCAGATCCACAAAGCACATGTAGACTGGTTGGGCAAACTCCCACAAACCCTCAAGCACCCTGCTGAGGGTATAAAGCTGGTCCAGCGTTCCACGACCAGGCCGAAAACCACATTGTTCCTCCTGTATCCGAGGTTCGACTATCGGCCGAATTCTCCTCTCCAGTACCCTGGCATAGACTTTCCCAGGGAGGCTGAGAAGTGTGATCCCCCTATAGTTGGAACACACTCTCCTGTCCCCCTTTTTGTAAAGAGGGACAACCACCCCGGTTGTCCAGTCCAGAGGAACTGTCCCCCTCCTCCACGCGATGTTGCAGAGGCGTGTCACCCAAGACAGCCCCACAACATCCAGAGACTTGAGGTACTCAGGACGGATCTCATCCACCCCCGCTGCTCTGCCACCGAGGAGCTTACTAACTACCTCGGTGACCTCAGCCTGGGTGATGGGCGAGTCCGCCTCTGAGTCCCCTGCCTCTGCTTCCTCAGCAGAAGGCATGTCGGAGGGGTTGAGGAGATCCTCAAAGTACTCCTTCCACCGTCCGATAACATCCCCAGTTGAGGTCAACAGCTCCCCACCTCCACTGAAAACAGAGTTGGTAAAGAACTGCTTCCCCCTCCTGAGGCGCCGGACGGTTTGCCAGAATCTCTTTGAGGCCGAGCGATAGTCCTCCTCCATGGCCTCCCCGAACTCCTCCCAAGCCCGAGTTTTTGCCTCCGCAACGGCACGGGCTGCAGCACGCTTGGCCTGCCGGTACCCATCAGCTGCCTCAGGAGTCCTACAGGTCAACCATACCTGGTAGGACTCCTTCTTCAGCTTGATGGCGTCCCTTACCTCCGGCGTCCACCACCGGGTTCGGGGATTACCACCACGACAGGCACCGGAGACCCTGCGTCCACAGCTCCGAACGGCCGCGTTGACAATGGAGACGGAGAACATGGTCCACTCGGACTCTATGTCTCCCACCTCCCTCGGAATCTGGTCGAAGCTCTCCCGGAGGTGTGAGTTAAAGGTCCGTCTGACAGAGGGTTCAGCCAGGCGTTCCCAACAGACCCTCACAATACGTTTGGGCCTGCCAAGTCGTTCCAGCCTCCTTCTCTGCCAGCGGATCCTACTCACCACCAGGTGGTGATCAGTTGACAGCTCAGCCCCTCTCTTCACCCGAGTGTCCAAAACATATGGCCGAAGGTCAGGTGAAACGACTACAAAGTCTATCATCGACCTCCGGCCTAGGGTGTCCTGGTGCCACGTGCACCGATGGACACCCTTATGTTCGAACATGGTGTTAGTTATGGCCAAACTGTGCCTAGCACAGAAGTCCAATAACATAACACCATTCGGGTTCAGATCAGGGAGGCCGTTCCTCCCAATCACGCCTCTCCAGGTATCACTGTCGTTACCTACGTGGGCATTGAAATCTCCCAGAAGAACGATGGGGTCCCCAGTTGGAGCGCTTTCCAACACTCCCTCCAGGGACCCCAAGAAGGCCGGGTACTCCACACTGCCATTCGGCCCGTAAGCACAAATGACGGTGAGTGACCTATCCCCCACCCGAAGGCGCAGGGAAGCGACCCTCTCGTCCACCGGGGAAAACTCCAACACATGGCGACTAAGCTGGGGAGCTATGAGCAAGCCCACACCAGCCCGCCGCCTCTCACCGCAGGCAACTCCAGAGTAGAAAAGGGTCCAGCCCCTCTCAAGGAGTTGGGTTCCAGAACCCAGGCTGTGTGTGGAGGTGAGCCCGACTATTTCTAGCCGGTACCGCTCGACCTCCTGCACAAGCTCAGGCTCCTTTCCCCCCAGTGACGTGACATTCCATGTCCCAATAACCAGATTGCTTATCCAGGGATTGGGGCGCCCAGGCTCCCGCCTTCGACTGCCGCCCAATCCACTCTGCACCAGCCCCCTACGGTTCCTCCCGCGGATGGTGGGTCCACTTGAGGACGGCCCCATGTCGCTCTTTCGGGCTGTGCCCGGCCGGGCCCCGTGGGAATAGGCCCGGCCACCAGGCGCTCGCATACGAGCCCCAACCCCGGGCCTGGCTCCAGGGTGGGGCCCCGGCTGCGCCATACCGGGCGACGTCTCTGGCCTTGGTGGTTTGTCTTTCATAGGGGGGTTGTGAACCGCTCTTAGTCTGGCCCGTCGCCCAGGACCTGTTTGCCTTGGGAGACCCTACCAGGGGCATTTAGCCCCCGACAACATAGCTCCCGGGGTCATTCGGGCACACAAACTCCTCCACCACGGTAAGGCGGCGGTTCAGGGAGGAGTGCCTGTAAAATGTAGGATAGAATTAAAATTCTCCTACTCATGTACAAAACACTGAATAATAAAGCTCCTTTTTATCTTATAAACCTCATAGGTTCTCATGCTCCCAGCAGAACGCTTTGTTCTCAGAGCGCTGGGCTACTTGTGGTTCCTAGAGTCTTTAAATGTAGGACAGGAGGCAGAGCTTTTAGCTACCAAGCTCCTCTGCTGTGGAACCAGCTCCCTGTTCAGGTTCGAGAGGCTGACAAACTAGTAGTTGTGCTTTTTCCCCACTCTAAGCAAAATAAGGAAATGCAAATGCAAAAAACTATGTAAAACACTTCAGCACAGCTTTAAAATTAGGAAAAATGCAAATATAGTAAAATAACACCTTAAGTTGGGCAGTGCATCGGAGGCTGCAGAGGGTGGGGCAACAGGGAAAGTAGTTTCTCAATTTACAGTTTTACGTTTGATCGTTCACCTGTCCTACAGCTCTTCTTTCATCACACGTAAGTTCAGAAGTTTCTACTCAGTCTACAATGTTTACTCAACAAATGTTGAAGCTCAGATTTGATTCACGCCTGTGTTTATGATTCTCCACTGAACTTTCTCAGTTTTATCTAGATCCATGATGGCATCGACAGGTTTTTCCAGGAGCAGAGGATGTGCTGGTGTTGGAGGCCTGCTCATCACCTTCACTCTGCTCTGTCTGGTGTCCTTCTCAAATTCACTCAATACCGAGGAACTGGTGCTGAAATATTATATAAATACAACGACACACTATATTTTTGTAACATAATGACAATATGACAATATCATGCTCAGATGTTTAGTACATGTATGTTGCTTTTTCTGGATCTGCAGAACAAGCTTGTGGAAGATGCACAACACTTCATTGACAGAGTTGAGGTGAGTCAGTCACTTACTGTATGTATGCGCACTGAATGACAAGAGCTTCTTAACAAAGGTGAAAAAATGTGTTTGTATTCATGTGTCATGAGTTGACATCATAAACTGAATAGTGTCTAATTTGTAAACTGGTTTTGTTTTCCTCCATTAGGCACATATGAGCAGCACCTCAGATATATTAAATGAAGGAACCAACGTGATCAACTCCATGGCAGCGTGGATGAGAAAAGACGTGAACAAATTCCCTGACCACTTTCTTGCTGTGGAGAATGTTTTGGCTACTCTCCAAGGCTACATGGAGACAGTAAATGCTCATGTGAACAGTCAGAATGAGGTGTTCGCTGCACAAAAAAAGGAGGGTGAAGAGAAACTGGAACAAATGATGAAAGCTATTCAGTCTCTCAAAGAGAATCATGCTGAACTGTAGCTCTAAGGTTCTGCTACTGTAATTCTGAAGCTACAAGTCTATTCACTGTTTTTATAAACTAATCTCATAATCTTAAATTATTTCATTGCTTAAAAAACAACAGGTTGTTAGAAACCTTCTAAAAGTCACTTATCTCTGAATAAACAATAGCAGTTAAAACCAGCATGGACGACTTGAATAAAGTCAATAAATGGGTCGTCGGAAAAAGTGGTCGTCTGTACTTCCTTTTTATATATTTTATATAAAGTTCTTCTACAAACTGTAGCAACAGTGCCCAGCTGCTCATTTTTTGAATATTTAAACACATTGTTACAATAGTAACTAATTATTTGCTAAAAGAACTGATGAATACAGTATTTCTCAATGACATTTAGGACAAACTAACAGAATGACAAATTTCAAAGTATGATCAGTGTTTGTACGTTAGAGCATCACAACACTGGTCATGGAGGTGATGTGATTAAAGTATAGACAGAGAACATTCCAATATCCCAGTCATGCAAATGAGCAAAGTACAGTACATTATAGGCTCTATGTAGTGTTTTATGTGTTGTTTGATGAGCATCCCCACCCAACCTATAGACTACTGACACCTAATGCATTCAACGCAGCACCTCCATGCTAGCTCTATAAAACTAAATGTTTGTGTGTCTTTTGTTAAATGCACCACATGATGGTTTTAGGGGTGGAATTTTAGCGTTTTATGTCATCTTTCCTCCTCCAACCTCGTAATTGTTAATCTTGAGTCAGACAGTAAATGTATTTAGAATTACTTAGAATTGAAATAGTAAATTTTATTTCCAGCAAGTGCAGTGATTTTGTTTGTTAGTTTCTATCTTTTTTGTTTGTATTTTCTAAATTGTAGTTCTTGCTTCAGCAGCATTTTGTGTTAGACGACCTGGTGTTGCTGTGCCCACCTGGCAGTTTATTTTGAGTTGAGTTTTAAATTGCCATTCCTGTTCAGTCTTGCATATGGGTTTCGACTAAACAGGTGATCTGTAACAGACACATGTCTGAGCCAAACCCTGCAAACCTGAGAGCAAGAAAGTGCAAAAGCAAATTTAGAATATACAATAAAATTTTGAAAACAACTTTACCAACACAGGTTTAGAATTTGAAATTTAATTCACCTGGAACCAGTAAATCATGCAGCACAGAGTTATTCCTAGTGTGTCTCAGCAGGACCAGATTCATCAAACATCAGGAGGATTGAAGTTTAAACTTCCCACACAAGATAGGAGGCCATGAATCAAATCTAAAGCTAAACAAAGCAGAGGATTTGTAGCTACAGTAGGGTAAAGAAATATCATTTAAGAGTTTGAAAGAAACAATGTAGTGGTATTGTACAAGAAATTGGCTGAGACTAATGTTCCAATTTTTCCAAAAGAAAAAAGCAGATATGGTATTTTTATACAGGGATAAGTATTGGGTTGTTTAATAGCTTGTTGTCCCACAGTGTGGCCCATATTTGATAGTCACATATTTTAATATGCAAAATGTCATTTGTACGTGAAAGTGAAAGTTAAAAAATTAAGAGAACAAGGACACTACACACACACACACACACACAGACACACACACACACACACACACACACACACACACACACACACACACACACACACACACACACACACACACACAAAGTTGGGCTGAGAGTTGGGGGTTGCAGATGATGGAGCAATCGCGAAATATAAAACATTTTGTTACACCTGATACTATGTTGGGCCTCAGTTTCCCCGCCAGGTGTCACCAAAGTCAGTCAAAAATGCAGCATCACACCTGACTCTGGCATCTAATCATCACTATCTATTAGTTGGCTCAGCTGATTACTGGAATGTAAAGAGAAGACATTTAGTTCATGAATATTGCAACAGCACAACAGTATTATTTGGTCATTATCACATGGACAAACAGATGCCATGTGATCAACATCTTCAGAGCTTGAAAAGGAAAAAGGAAAGAAAGTCAGTTTTAAGGAGGAATATATAACATTCCTACATGACAAAGTCTCAAGAACATGCTGAGGTAGTGCCTTATGACCTGTTGCATCAGAGTAATGGAAAAGCGTGGTATAAACTCCAGTCTGCGGTCAACCAACCCAGAAAAGGAAAGTTGAAGAGATACTTCAACGCTGAAAGGCAAGTCGTAATATGAAAATTGGACATTTTATTAGCCAAAATGTGCAGAAATGTGTACTTTTGATGGCCTGTGTCGAGGGAAAACAGAAAAAAGTAGCAGCATTATGTGATCTGGCTGAAAATGGTCAAATCCTACAACACACAGAATGCATTGCTCCAAGATGAACCTTCCATCCTTCTGTGATTGGAACGTACCTGACTGTGGGGCATGTTACTCCTCTGCCTTTTTTTTTTGAATCAAAGCAAAGAATTCATTAATTGGAATTCATTTAGGCAAAACCCTCGGTCAGCAGGAGAATCTGTAACTTCATCTAAGAGAAATTGGCAGCAGGGAAACTGATGTTGCCTCTACAAAATGAAGTAGTTTAATTAAAATCCCACAAAATTCACCAGGTCAGTTGACGTGTTTTACGTCATTTTGAACTGCCCGGCGACTCCATGCAGAGAAGTAAGTGATAATTTCACTGCATAGATATTATGGAGGACTCTGAGTGTCCCTTTGTTCTTCAATAATCCTCCACGTGTTTTTGGTCAACTCCCATTAAAAATTCCTTTGTGGAAATTTCCAGAAGAAGTTGAATGGAAGAGAGGAAAGTTGTCTTTTGTGTAAGTCGATGGTATAACAAAAACAATAATAGTAAAAACAGTAATGGCAACACAAATTAAAACACTGATGTGAACAATCAGTAATCCAAAAACCATATGGGGGTATCAAAACATGCACCACGAAGGTACAAGGCAAACATCCCAGAATGCCCAAGTTGCTCCTGCCTTCTGTTCCTTCCCTGGCAGGGTGGAGTGTCCTTCTCTGGTCCAATCAAATTGCATGTTATCACCTTATCCATGTGACTGCGAATGGAGATGTTAACATTCTTCCACCTGGTACCAATGACGTCTCGCTGTCAGAGAAAGAGGAATAAAAGTCATGAGACAAAGAGCGAGAGACAGCTCCTCAAACTTGGTTTCGGGAGTCAGATAGGAACTAGATCCAGGGAGTGACATGCAGAAACAACCATAAACCATACTCTGTCTAAGCAATGTGGTCGGTGGAAATTTTCCATAAACAAGCAGATGAGAGAGAGTTGTCTTGTGTGATTTATTACAAAAATAATGGAGAAAGCAAATCAAAAACATGGATGCCGTGCACATCAACAACAACAAAAAAATCAACAAACCAAAAACCAGCCGGGGAGATTACGGCACACACCACGTAGGAGTGATGCAAAAAGTCCTCAAGTTACTTCTGCCTTTTAACCCCTCTGTCCAGGGTGAAATGTTTTTGTAGCCCAATCAAACCACATGCACCATCTCATACCTGTCGCAGTGTGTGTGGAAATGTTTACATTCTCACACCTGCATTACTGGTGTCGGACTATCAGAGAGGAAGGAGCACTACAGTACGTCTCTGTAAGTCAGACAGAGACAAAACTCCCCGGTCTTGGGTTTGGTAGCTAGAGTCCAGATTCTATCAGGCAGAGACAACTATTGAACAATCTAGGTGAAATGTCAAATACATAAAACAGATGTAAGACAAAACACAAGTTATTAATTGCCGAACAGAAGCCATAAATCATATAAAAACCAAATAGAATAAGGAAGAACAATTTTTCCCCATATAATACATAAAACTGATATGACAACCAAATGAGATGAATTCCATGCACACAATGGGGCATAAACTATAAGATAAGACTATATGATAAGAAAGACATTTTTTTTCATTACACTGGTCAGTGCTGTGCAGACATTTTTAAGGGCAGAGACTGACAGAGACTGTGGCTATTTGGGCTTGAACGAGAAAAGTAAAACCCAGAGTGGAGTAGGAAAAAAAATTAATTATTTGCCATTGTTCAGGGCACTTCGAATTGTGAGGGCAAATGGGCAGTGGCTATTCCCCACCCCGGGCACGTCGCTGACGCAGAATACAAAAGAAACTGAAGTTATTATGGTTGACATCTATATTATGTTTAGCCTAGTTTTTGTTTCAATGTTGTCTTTCGCCTATTGGCCTAATGGTGATGCCACACAACCTTTACTGGAGCACGAGAAAGGCAGCACATGTAACATCACAAATACTTTCCCACACTGTTTACACTAGAGAGAAGCCTCATTATTGTGAACACGTTGGTGTCTCCGTAAATGACTGCTGTCAGAGAATGCTTTTCCACACTGTTCACACGAGTAGGGCTTCTCTCCTGTGTGAGAACGTTTGTGTATCACTAAGCTACTGCGATGAGAGAATGCTTTTCCACACTGTTCACAAGGATGAGGTTTCTCGCCAGTGTGAACACGTTGGTGAGTCAGTAAACTTCTGTGTTGAGCGAATGCTTTTCCACACTGTTCACATGAGTGAGGCTTCTCTCCCGTGTGAGCACGTTGGTGAATCAGTAATTGACTGCGTTGTGAGAATGCTTTTCCACATTGTTCACAAATATGAGGCTTCTCTCCGGTGTGAACACGTCGGTGACTCAGTAAATGACTGCTGCATGAAAATGCTTTACCACACTGTTCACACGAATGAGGCTTCTCTCCAGTGTGAAAACGTCTGTGTATCATTAAGCTATTGTGCTGAGAGAATGCTTTTCCACATTGTTCACAAATATAAGGCTTCTCTCCCGTGTGAACAAGTTTGTGTCTCATTAAATCAGGTCTGTGACCGAATGCTTTTCCACACTGTTCACATGAGTATGGTTTCTCTCCTGTGTGAACACGTTGGTCACTCTGTAAATGACTGCTGCAAGAGAATGCTTTTCCACACTGTTCACATGAGTATGGTTTCTCTCCAGTGTGAAGACGATTGTGGATTTTCAAAGCACTTGATGTTTTAAACGCTGCCACACATTCGGTGCAGGTGTATGGTCTTTCTTCTGCATGAACTTTCTGATGACACTTTAGGTTACTTCTTGCAGTAAATGTTTTGCCACACTGGTCACATGAATATGGTTTCTCTCCCGTGTGAACACGTTTGTGAAGCAGTAACTGTCTGCTGCAGGAGAATGCTTTTCCACATTGTTCACATGAGTGAGGTTTTTCTCCAGTGTGAACACGATTGTGGATTGTCAACGTACTTGACCTTCTAAATGCTGCTCCACATTCGGTGCAGGTGTATGGTCTTTCCCCTGCATGAACTTGCTGATGACTCTGTAGGTTACCTCTGCCAGTAAATGTTTTGCCACACTGGTCACAGCTGTATAGTTTCTCTCTAGAGTGAAGCTTCTGATGATTCTTCAGCGCTGATGATCTGGTGAAGGTACGGTCACATTGCTGACAAAGATACTGTGTTGAGTATCGTCTTCCTCTTTGTTTCTAAGGTGACAAATATACAAAAGAAAAATTAAGCTCACGATCGCACCAGAAACCTTCAACACCAAAAGATTGAAAGGTCACTGAGAAACTCTGTTGCTTCTTATTATACTACTACTATTACTACTGTAAATCTACTATAGTGGCAGTAGTAGGTAGTAGTAGTAGTAGTTTTGTGAGTTTAAGCCTCACACTCACACAGCAACAGGCCTCCCCCCACAGCCCCACCTGATCCACCCACACAGCTTCACACCTCAGTGTCCCCCACCCCCCTCACACCTCTGTCCATCTGTCTCCCCCTCCACCCTGAAGCACTGTAACAACCAGCTGTCTCCAGTGCTCACAGACATTTTTAACACCTCACTGGAGACGTGTCATGTGCCAGTCTGCTTCAAATCCTCAGTCATCATCCCTGTCCCCAAAAAGACGAGAATCACAGGACTCCATGACTTCAGACCAATGGCCCTGACCTCCGTATTCATAAAGTCTTTTGAGCGCCTGTTCCATCCCTGCTCCATGACAAACTAATGCTGAATGTGCCTGACTCCATCTGCAAGTGGATCACAGACTTTCTCACTCACAGACAGCAGTATGTGAGGCTGGGGACGCTTGTTTCTGATTCTCAGGCCATCAGCACCAGATCCCCCCAAGGCTGTGTCCTCTTTCTCCTGCTATTCTCCCTGCACACAAACGGCTGCACGTCTGAACTCCTGATGTTTACTGATAACACCACCCTCATCGACCTCATCTCTGATAGAGATGACGCGTTAACAACCCGGACCCACTGAAGACAGTGGAGATGACATCTTCGCAGGGAACATGGTTCAAAACCATGGAACCATGTTACAAACGTTTACTTTGTAAAATGGTTTATAAAATTTGAAGTTTATATTTTATTGTATTTAAAAAAAACAGAAGATAGAATGGGAAACAAGATGTGAACAAAAAAAGAAAAGTAACTATTCCAAAACAGCCAAGAAAATGAAAAAAAAGAAGTTACAGATTCCAAGCTGTCTTGTTTGCTGAGCTAGAAGTTCATCCAGCTCTCGTCTTTCCTCCCAGATATGATTTCGTTGGCCATCAGGAGACTCTTCAGGAAGATGCTGATCTCCTGCTGAAGATCCTAAAGCTGGAGAGCAACATCAAGTTTCCTCCTGCCTATGATAATGTGACTACCACCGGTTCTGTTTGGGGCTGGTTTAAAACAGTGCCCCTAGAGGACACGAGGAGGCTGTACAAGCTCTACGAGGGAGACTTCAGACTGTTTGGTTACAGGAAACCAGTTGAATTACTGGATGCTTGAGATAAAATCAAATCCACGTGGCTGCTGGGTCATACAGCAATCAAACTTTGTTTATACAAAATACATTGTGTTTTACTTGTGTTTAACACTTGTCTGACAAGTTCTGCTTAACTTAACCTTCCTCTCTTTTATGCTTAAAGGGATACTTTACCACTCAACGTCCGCGTTTAGCAGCCTTTAATTTTGAACCAAAGCAGACAGTTTTTAGAAAACCACAGATTCTTCATTTAGCCAAAAGACTCTTCTTTTCTTCATCTGCTGTTAGTGGCTGGAAAGTAGTTACTTTTTACACCTTTTATCTGTCAGAACCACGGAGATGAGGGACCCACATGCACAGCTCCAGAGAGACGTAGGATGGAATATAATGGTCTTTATTTTGGCACAGACAAGGTCAGTTTAGGCAGGGTCATACACAGTCAGGCACGGTGTCGGTACAGGCTAGGAGCAGGCTTTCTCAGGTCCAAAAAACACGCAGGGTTCAGTAACAGGCAGTCTCGGCTAAGGTACAGTTCAGGGCAAGGCAGACTCAGGTCAAAAAGCAAGCAGGATAATTACGAGGCAGACACAGTTACAGGACAGACGAGGATCAGGCAGGTTTCAGGAAATGACAGTCAGAAACAGGATCCAAATCGGGAGTCAACCAGGTAAGTAACGCTGGATAGTGGTGAGAACACGCAACAATCTGGCAACTGGTTTGTGTGAGTACTGGAGCTTAAATACCGGTGAGTGATTACTGATCACAGGCAGGTGTGAGTAATGAGAACCGGAAGTAACACAGGAACTACTGTGATGTGACCAGAGACGGAAGTCCTTTCAAATTAAAACAGGAACATGATTCAAACCGTGACATTATCACACCTCAAAAGTGTGCCCTACGTTATGACACCAAAAGCATTTAAATAGGCCTCATGGTTGCAGATATGTACACATCTTTAACATGCTATGCCATTTTTTAAAAGACACCAGAAAATAGGCTTGGGGGTAACAGTGGAAAAACACAATACAGGCTGATCCAACATTGATTTAATGTCCTTAAAACAAGCCCAAATGAGGCTCAGTAGTGTGTGTGGCCTCAGTCATCCTGTACAGTGTGTTCTGCTGGAGCAGCAGCATCACAGTGAGGGACAGGAAGAGACTGGACAGGGTCATCAAAGACCTGCTCTGTCCTGGGCTGCACTCTGGACGCGGTGCAGGAGGTGGTGAGAGAAGGGTTCTGGCTAAACTGACATCCATCCTGGACCAGGACTCGCACCCACTGGAGGACTCACTGTCTGCTCTGGAGAGCAGCTTAAGTTACAGACTGATCCTCCCTTTCTGTGTGAAGGAGAGATAGTGCAGATCTTTCTTACCTGCAGCTTTAGGTCTCTGCATCCTCTCTCAGAGTGATGCAGAGAACCCGGTCCATGCATTTGTTAACTCTAGGCTGGACTACTGTAACTCTTTACTCATAGGATGTCCTAACAGATCCTTAAAGACCCTACAGCTTATTAAAAATGCTGCAGCCCGAGTTCTGATGGGAGAGATCACATTTCTCCTACATTAGCTTTTCTTCACTGGCTGCCTGTAAAATGTAGGATAGAATTAAAATTCTCCTACTCATGTACAAAACACTGAATAATAAAGCTCCTTTTTATCTTATAAACCTCATAGGTTCTCATGCTCCCAGCAGAACGCTTTGTTCTCAGAGCGCTGGGCTACTTGTGGTTCCTAGAGTCTTTAAATGTAGGACAGGAGGCAGAGCTTTTAGCTACCAAGCTCCTCTGCTGTGGAACCAGCTCCCTGTTCAGGTTCGAGAGGCTGACAAACTAGTAGTTGTGCTTTTTCCCCACTCTAAGCAAAATAAGGAAATGCAAATGCAAAAAACTATGTAAAACACTTCAGCACAGCTTTAGAATTAGGAAAAATGCAAATATAGTAAAATAACCCCTTAAGTTGGGCAGTGCATCGGAGGCTGCAGAGGGTGGGGCAACAGGGGAAGTAGTTTCTCAATTTACAGTTTTACGTTTGATCGTTCACCTGTCCTACAGCTCTTCTTTCATCACACGTAAGTTCAGAAGTTTCTACTCAGTCTACAACGTTTACTCAACAAATGTTGAAGCTCAGATTTGATTCACGCCTGTGTTTATGATTCTCCACTGAACTTTCTCAGTTTTATCTAGATCCATGATGGCATCGACAGGTTTTTCCAGGAGCAGAGGATGTGCTGGTGTTGGAGGCCTGCTCATCACCTTCACTCTGCTCTGTCTGGTGTCCTTCTCAAATTCACTTAATACCGAGGAACTGGTGCTGAAATATTATATAAATACAACGACACACTATATTTTTGTAACATAATGACAATATGACAATATCATGCTCAGATGTTTAGTACATGTATGTTGCTTTTTCTGGATCTGCAGAACAAGCTTGTGGAAGATGCACAACACTTCATTGACAGAGTTGAGGTGAGTCAGTCACTTACTGTATGTATGCGCACTGAATGACAAGAGCTTCTTAACAAAGGTGAAAAAATGTGTTTGTATTCATGTGTCATGAGTTGACATCATAAACTGAATAGTGTCTAATTTGTAAACTGGTTTTGTTTTCCTCCATTAGGCACATATGAGCAGCACCTCAGATATATTAAATGAAGGAACCAACGTGATCAACTCCATGGCAGCGTGGATGAGAAAAGACGTGAACAAATTCCCTGACCACTTTCTTGCTGTGGAGAATGTTTTGGCTACTCTCCAAGGCTACATGGAGACAGTAAATGCTCATGTGAACAGTCAGAATGAGGTGTTCGCTGCACAAAAAAAGGAGGGTGAAGAGAAACTGGAACAAATGATGAAAGCTATTCAGTCTCTCAAAGAGAATCATGCTGAACTGTAGCTCTAAGGTTCTGCTACTGTAATTCTGAAGCTACAAGTCTATTCACTGTTTTTATAAACTAATCTCATAATCTTAAATTATTTCATTGCTTAAAAAACAACAGGTTGTTAGAAACCTTCTAAAAGTCACTTATCTCTTAATAAACAATAGCAGTTAAAACCAGCATGGACGACTTGAATAAAGTCAATAAATGGGTCGTCGGAAAAAGTGGTCGTCTGTACTTCCTTTTTATATATTTTATATAAAGTTCTTCTACAAACTGTAGCAACAGTGCCCAGCTGCTCATTTTTTGAATATTTAAACACATTGTTACAATAGTAACTAATTATTTGCTAAAAGAACTGATGAATACAGTATTTCTCAATGACATTTAGGACAAACTAACAGAATGACAAATTTCAAAGTATGATCAGTGTTTGAACGTTAGAGCATCACAACACTGGTCATGGAGGTGATGTGATTAAAGTATAGACAGAGAACATTCCAATATCCCAGTCATGCAAATGAGCAAAGTACAGTACATTATAGGCTCTATGTAGTGTTTTATGTGTTGTTTGATGAGCATCCCCACCCAACCTATAGACTACTGACACCTAATGCATTCAACGCAGCACCTCCATGCTAGCTCTATAAAACTAAATGTTTGTGTGTCTTTTGTTAAATGCACCACATGATGGTTTTAGGGGTGGAATTTTAGCGTTTTATGTCATCTTTCCTCCTCCAACCTCGTAATTGTTAATCTTGAGTCAGACAGTAAATGTATTTAGAATTACTTAGAATTGAAATAGTAAATTTTATTTCCAGCAAGTGCAGTGATTTTGTTTGTTAGTTTCTATCTTTTTTGTTTGTATTTTCTAAATTGTAGTTCTTGCTTCAGCAGCATTTTGTGTTAGACGACCTGGTGTTGCTGTGCCCACCTGGCAGTTTATTTTGAGTTGAGTTTTAAATTGCCATTCCTGTTCAGTCTTGCATATGGGTTTCGACTAAACAGGTGATCTGTAACAGACACATGTCTGAGCCAAACCCTGCAAACCTGAGAGCAAGAAAGTGCAAAAGCAAATTTAGAATATACAATAAAATTTTGAAAACAACTTTACCAACACAGGTTTAGAATTTGAAATTTAATTCACCTGGAACCAGTAAATCATGCAGCACAGAGTTATTCCTAGTGTGTCTCAGCAGGACCAGATTCATCAAACATCAGGAGGATTGAAGTTTAAACTTCCCACACAAGATAGGAGGCCATGAATCAAATCTAAAGCTAAACAAAGCAGAGGATTTGTAGCTACAGTAGGGTAAAGAAATATCATTTAAGAGTTTGAAAGAAACAATGTAGTGGTATTGTACAAGAAATTGGCTGAGACTAATGTTCCAATTTTTCCAAAAGAAAAAAGCAGATATGGTATTTTTATACAGGGATAAGTATTGGGTTGTTTAATAGCTTGTTGTCCCACAGTGTGGCCCATATTTGATAGTCACATATTTTAATATGCAAAATGTCATTTGTATGTGAAAGTGAAAGTTAAAAAATTAAGAGAACAAGGACAGTAGACGCTACGCTACGCTACGCTACGCTACGCTACACACACACACTACACTACACTACACACACACACAAAGTTGGGCTGAGAGTTGGGGGTTGCAGATGATGGAGCAATCGCGAAATATAAAACATTTTGTTACACCTGGTACTATGTTGTGCCTCAGTTTCCCCGCCAGGTGTCACCAAAGTCAGTCAAAAATGCAGCATCACACCTGCCATGTGGTCAACATCTTCAGAGCTTGAAAAGGAAAAAGGAAAGAAAGTCAGTTTTAGGGAGGAATATATAACATTCCTACATGACAAAGTCTCAAGACCATGCTGAGGTAGTGCCTTATGACCTGTTGCATCAGAGTAATGGAAAAGCGTGGTATAAACTCCAGTCCACGGTCAACCAACCCAGAAAAGGAAAGTTGAAGAGATACTTCAACGCTGAAAGGCAAGTCGTAATATGAAAATTGGACATTTTATTAGCCAAAATGTGCAAAAATGTGTACTTTTGATGGCCTGTGTCGAGGGAAAACAGAAAAAAGTAGCAGCATTATGTGATCTGGCTGAAAATGGTCAAATCCTACAACACACAGAATGCATTGCTCCAAGATGAACCTTCCATCCTTCTGTGATTGGAACGTACCTGACTGTGGGGCATGTTACTCCTCTGCCTTTTTTTTTTGAATCAAAGCAAAGAATTCATTAATTGGAATTCATTTAGGCAAAACCCTCGGTCAGCAGGAGAATCTGTAACTTCATCTAAGAGAAATTGGCAGCAGGGAAACTGATGTTGCCTCTACAAAATGAAGTAGTTTAATTAAAATCCCACAAAATTCACCAGGTCAGTTGACGTGTTTTACGTCATTTTGAACTGCCCGGCGACTCCATGCAGAGAAGTAAGTGATAATTTCACTGCATAGATATTATGGAGGACTCTGAGTGTCCCTTTGTTCTTCAATAATCCTCCACGTGTTTTTGGTCAACTCCCATTAAAAATTCCTTTGTGGAAATTTCCAGAAGAAGTTGAATGGAAGAGAGGAAAGTTGTCTTTTGTGTAAGTCGATGGTATAACAAAAACAATAATAGTAAAAACAGTAATGGCAACACAAATTAAAACACTGATGTGAACAATCAGTAATCCAAAAACCATATGGGGGTATCAAAACATGCACCACGAAGGTACAAGGCAAACATCCCAGAATGCCCAAGTTGCTCCTGCCTTCTGTTCCTTCCCTGGCAGGGTGGAGTGTCCTTCTCTGGTCCAATCAAATTGCATGTTATCACCTTATCCATGTGACTGCGAATGGAGATGTTAACATTCTTCCACCTGGTACCAATGACGTCTCGCTGTCAGAGAAAGAGGAATAAAAGTCATGAGACAAAGAGCGAGAGACAGCTCCTCAAACTTGGTTTCGGGAGTCAGATAGGAACTAGATCCAGGGAGTGACATGCAGAAACAACCATAAACCATACTCTGTCTAAGCAATGTGGTCGGTGGAAATTTTCCATAAACAAGCAGATGAGAGAGAGTTGTCTTGTGTGATTTATTACAAAAATAATGGAGAAAGCAAATCAAAAACATGGATGCCGATCGTGCACATCAACAAACCAAAAACCAGCCGGGGAGATTACGGCACACACCACGTAGGAGTGATGCAAAAAGTCCTCAAGTTACTTCTGCCTTTTAACCCCTCTGTCCAGGGTGAAATGTTTTTCTAGCCCAATCAAACCACATGCACCATCTCATCCCTGTCGCAGTGTGTGTGGAAATGTTTACATTCTCACACCTGCATCACTGGTGTCGGACTATCAGAGAGGAAGGAGCACTACAGTACGTCTCTGTAAGTCAGACAGAGACAGAACTCCCTGGCCTTGGGTTTGGGAGCTAGAGTCCAGATTCTATCAGGCAGAGACAACTATTGAACAATCTAGGTGAAATGTCAAATACATAAAACAGATGTAAGACAAAACACAGGTTATTAATTGCCGAACAGAAGCCATAAATCATATAAAAACCAAATAGAATAAGGAAGAACAATTTTTCCCCATATAATACATAAAACTGATATGACAACCGAATGAGATGAATTCCATGCACACAATGGGGCATAAACTATAAGATAAGACTATATGATAAGAAAGACATTTTTTTCATTACACAGGTCAGTGCTGTGCAGACATTTTTAAGGGCAGAGACTGACAGAGACTGTGGCTATTTGGGCTTGAACGAGAAAAGTAAAACCCAGAGTGGAGTAGGAAAAAAATTAATTATTTGCCATTGTTCAGGGCACTTCGAATTGTGAGGGCAAATGGGCAGTGGCTATTCCCCACCCCGGGCACGTCGCTGACGCAGAATAGAAAAGAAACTGTAGTTATTATGGTTGACATCTAAATTATGTTTAGCCTAGTTTTTGTTTCAATGTTGTCTTTCGCCTATTGGCCTAATGGTGATGCCACACAACCTTTACTGGGGCACGAGAAAGGCAGCACATGTAACATCACAAATACTTTCCCACACTGTTTACACTAGAGAGAATCCTCATTATTGTGAACATGTTGGTGTCTCCGTAAATGACTGCTGTCAGAGAATGCTTTTCCACACTGTTCACATGAGTGAGGCTTCTCTTCTGTGTGAGAACGTTGGTGAATCAGTAATTGACTGCGTTGAGAGAATGCTTTTCCACATTTTTCACAAATATGAGGCTTCTCTACCGTGTGAACACGTTGGTGAGTCAGTAAACTTCTGTGTTGAGCGAATGCTTTTCCACACTGTTCACATGAGTAAGGGTTCTCTCCCATGTGAGAACGTTTGTGTTTCACTAAGCTACTGCCATGAGAGAATGCTTTTCCACACTGTTCACAAATATGAGGCTTCTCTCCGGTGTGAACACGTCGGTGACTCAGTAAATGACTGCTGCATGAAAATGCTTTACCACACTGTTCACACGAATGAGGCTTCTCTCCAGTGTGAAAACGTCTGTGTATCATTAAGCTATTGCGGTGAGAGAATGCTTTTCCACACTGTTCACATGAGTAAGGTTTCTCTCCCGTGTGAGCACGTTGGTGAATCAGTAATTGACTGCGTTGAGAGAATGCTTTTCCACATTGTTCACAAATATGAGGCTTCTCTCCGGTGTGAACACGTCGGTGAATCAGTAAATGACTGCGCTGAGAGAATGCTTTTCCACATTGTTCACAAATATAAGGCTTCTCTCCCGTGTGAACAAGTTTGTGTCTCATTAAATCAGGTCTGTGACCGAATGCTTTTCCACACTGTTCACATGAGTATGGTTTCTCTCCAGTGTGAGCAAGTTGGTGACTCTGTAAATGACTTCTGCAAGAGAATGCTTTTCCACATTGTTCACATGAGTATGGTTTCTCTCCAGTGTGAACACGATTGTGGATTGTCAACGTACTTGACCTTCTAAATGCTGCTCCACATTCGGTGCAGGTGTATGGTCTTTCTCCTGCATGAACTTGCTGATGACTTTTTAGGTTACTTCTTGCAGTAAATGTTTTGCCACACTGGTCACAGCTGTATAGTTTCTCTCTAGAGTGAAGCTTCTGATGATTCTTTAGCGCTGATGATGTGGTGAAGGTACGGTCACATTGCTGACAAAGATACTGTCTTGAGTATCGTCTTCCTCTTTGTTTCTAAGGTGAAACATATACAAAAGAAAAATTAAGCTCACGATCGCACCAGAAAACTTCAACACCAAAAGATTGAAAGGTCTCTGAGAAACTTTGTTGCTTCTTATTATACTACTACTATTACTACTGTAAATCTACTATAGTGGCAGTAGTAGGTAATAGTAGTAGTAGAGAAGAGGAAAGAGGAAGAGCCGGGAAGAGCTGTAACGGAACACTGGCAGTAAGAGCCCACTGAAAAGTCTCAACGCTAATGCATACCAATGACTACAGGCAAACAACACGCAAGATTCAACAGCCTTCAGTCGGATCTAATGTAAACATCTTGGCCGTGTTCGGCAGCATGAAGCTCGTAAGTTGGTAAAAATCCACAAATTAGCCGCACCGTTGCAAATGCAGGGTTTAATGTAGTGGGAAAAAAAGTAGAATCTTATAGTCCAGGAATTATGATATATGTTTACTATGTTGTGTTGCTTGTTGATCTTATTTGTAATTTGATATTCTAGCCAACACAGAAAAGTGAGACAGGAAGCGGTCATTCCAAATAGAAGGACAAAACATAGTCATGAAAACTCAGAATATGGAGTCAAATTAGGGTCAGGCTAGATTTATGCGTACGTAAACCTATCTGTGTGTGCGTATCCAGATTTGTACCTGTAGACTTAGTGGGGCTGTACCACGCTTACACATTAATTGTTATATTGTTATAGAAAAACTGGTTAGAAGTTGGAAAAAGGTCTAACAATACCGTTTTCTGTACTTCCATGGTTGTTCGAGGAAGCAGGTGGATCCCAACCTGTTAAAGAAAAGGCAAGAGGACGACAGTGAAGCCGATAAAGTAACAAAATAAATTAGTACAAATTAGCATGATTACATAAAAAAACCTACTCTACCTACTTGCTAACAGCTAGCAGCTAGCTAAGTTGCTACGTTCAGCAGCTTTGGATACTATTGTGGTTAAGGTTAGGGTTAGATAACTTGTGGGGGTTTCAGGTTACAGTTAGCTAACACAATACAGCTAGCTAGTTGCTAAGTTATGCTTGCTAATATAATCAAAATCAAACACTTTGATCCTCCCGTCTGAACAACAACCGCTCAACAGTGCCCCTACTGATTCTGTCGGTTAAATCATCCGAGCAGTGATCTACCTTACGAATCAATGACGGCAATGTATGGGCTGATAACCACTAATAATGAACCCTTGAATGGCGTCCACAGCTGCTCTCAAAATCAATAAATCTAGATTTGGTGTGTTGCCAAAATATAATACCAAAATAAAAGTATGAAAGCATTAAATGATTCTAGGAAATTTGGATTTGGCAGATTCTAAACATTTTAACTGTAAATATTTATAAGTGTGAATTCGTTTCAGCTTGCTTTTTGGTGGGGATTACAATTTAGCAGTCAGATTTGATAAAAAAAAGGTCAAGAGAAAAACTCGTGTTAGAAGTTGTGACGTTTAAAAGAACCAACGAAGTTTAGAACAGAGAGAAAACCCAATAAAATAACCACAGATCAAAACCAACGGCTCTGATGAGTCACCACGAGGCTGCAGTCAAAGACCGTGTCGAAAAATAAAACATACAGGGCTTTCACTGTCCACTTTCATAATTTCCTATTTCTGAGCTCAGACGTAAAGCCATTCTACTACTGACCCGGCCGATTCCTCCGTTCGTTGCGTTTATTGCTGTTCGGTCCCGGTTTTGGCCCTTCGTCCTCCGTGTTGCTTTCCGTCGCAGTCGTCCGTCGTCGTGTCGAGCTCACGGTCTATCGCTCCCGTCTCGTCCCGGTGATCAGCTGATCACAGCGTCCTCTGTTTTTGGCGACGGATTCCTTTCCGGTGGAGCTGTAGTGGGAGCAGGTTCTGTTCCAGTCTGTCTCCCTCTGAGCAGAGAACCAGGTCCTGTGGAGGTCGAAGGACCTTGATTTGCCAGAGAAAACAGAGGAGACTTCAGGTGGCGCGCTTTTATGACGTGGGGCTTCCGCTCCGCCCTCTGGTGTCGCATACGCTCGCTGGAGGTCTCATGTGAAACGGGACCCTGGTGTCCCAGCGAGACTGTGCGTGTTTGTGGGCCTTTGTTCTCGGAACACAGAAAATTCCGTGCTCTGGAATAAACTATCTGGGAGTTTAGTTAACTACATTTTAGTGTCAATGTGTGACCACTGAATAAACTCCTTTCGTGGTAAAACTCTGTCATGCGGTGTTAAATTTAGCTAGATTCAAATTAAAAATAATTCTTTATTACTGTTAACTAAAAATATATGTGATAATATGTGAAAGTGGTTACAGCTCACTTACTTGTTGTCTTATATTTATCTAATAAAATGCATTTTTTTTTTCATTTACTCTACTACAAGCAAATTGATGATTAATTCAACATTTTAAATTAAACAGTTATTACAAAAACAACAGTTATTCTGTAAAACTCCACATACCTCAGATGGGTTTTAAAAGAACTACAGTATTCAGGGATCAAGAAATGCAGAACTAGAGGTCATCCAACCTACTCAAAATGTTCGTGGTCTCTGTCACGTTTTATGCCACTTCCTGTTTTTACTTTGTAGTACTTCCTGTTCTTTAGCACACCTGTCAGTAATTAGTTAATCAAGCACCGGTATTTAGTCTTCACCTCACACACACTCTAGCTGCCAGATTGCCAAGTCCTGTACTTCTATCCAGCGTTTCTTGTATAGTCTCTCGTGTTTTGATCCTGATTACCCCGACCGCCGAATCCTGTCTGAACCTTGCCTGTACTTTCGCCTGGATAGAACCCTGCTTGATCATTTGACCGTGAGTTTGCCTAGTCCTTGTCTGTACCGTCGCCGTGCTCTTCTGTGTACCGAACCCTGCCTGTTTATTGGACCTGAGATTGCCTGCTCCTCGACTGTGCTTTAAACCCGTGCTCCCCTGTGTATGACCTGGACCGTTTGACTCTGATTGTGGAAATAAAACCTGAATCCATCCTCAACACGTCTGCGCGCTGTGCATTTGGGTCCTCCTCCGTGGGTTCTGACAGTCTCAAAGCTACGGTGCTCAAGTAACATGAATGCTGACTGTCTCATTAATCCAGTAATCTGTATTAGTTAGTATTTAGTTTTGCCTTTCTGCACATGCAACGCCATTAATTTGTTTTCCCCCTTTGTGTGTATTTATTCTTAAATATTTTTGCATGTGCTACACTATATAGCTTGCCCCTAGGAACCTTGTTGTTGTGTTTGTTTCTCAGTTAATTCTACATATTTTTTAGTTAAAAGAGCAACCCTGTCAATGTAGCTGGGGGTTCACGGGTCACTCAGAGGTGCGAAAAACATCTAAGACAGCCACTGTCTCTAGGCCCCTCTACGCAATCAACAAGTGTTAAAGCACTCTTACAAAAATAGCGCTTTGGACCTTATGAACTGGTTAGTCTGAACTTATGAACTGATACAAAAAATGTTAAGAAATACTAATGAGTATGAGAGATGAATACAACGGTAATCAATGATTGTAGATTATATAAAATTTAATAAAAAGTTCAGAGGAAGATGGAATTCCTATGAACTATCCTATGTAAAATATTAATAAATTTGGACTAAACTATACTTTTCACTTTTACTCAAGCTCAAAATTCCCTCACACCATAACACAATGAACTAGTAACGATTATTCTGTCATTTAAATCAATGTGAAGATTAAGAATGCACAAACAATGAAAATCTGTGATTATGAAGGTATCATATATGGTTCTGGTAATGCTGCAACAATTGAAATGTTATCACGGGATAAAGAGTTTTGTTACTATTGAGTAACATACAATATAACACAATACAAGTAACAACAAGATTTTAGGAGTAGTTGAATCTGCATATTACCAGTCAAACATATTGTAAGGTTGAGTTACCTATAATTATAACACAATTACCATGTCTACGGATTTTGGTCTCTATTTTTCTTGAACATGTGTAACTTAGCAAATAAACATCACACACAAATCATCTTCATCTCAAATCTTGCATCAATAACAGCATTTTATCTACTGGACACAATGGTGTCAGTTAGTGATGTGACGTTCCGTACCGAGGCTACGAAGCCTGTGCCGAGAAGGGGAGGGGGAATTCCCGCGATGCGGGTACCAAGGCTCGCTTCATTTAGGGGAGGGGGCTGAAAATGATGACGCCCTGTGCCTCGCTGCCGGGCTGTACCACGGGACTGCTTCAGGAAGTGGTGCGGATTTTGCGGCGAGTTTTTACAGCCATATGAACCCTCAGCCTCCATTCAAGATGTGGGTGTTTGATGGAGAGTTGCGGTCAGTGAGAGAATGGAGCCGGTTTAGAAAAGGAGGATGTCCCCTGCGTGGGAACATTTTGATCTAATTTCTTCTAACAAGATATGCACAGCAATCATAAGTGCGCAAAGCAGTTTCTCTCTGGGATTAAAAATGTATTTTTGATTTTTAATCTTGAAAATGAATTTAATAGTTCTACAGAAGATTTCTTTTTCATAATAAAACAGCTTCAGCTTGCTTTTGTACGAGGTGAAGTGTTTGCTATGTACCAGGGAGCTGGGGTATAACAACACCTCATCCATGCTTAGGCACTACAGAGCTTTGCCTAAGAAAGAGGACAACACCGAATGTGGCCCAACACCAGGCGAGCCATCAAAAATGCAATGATATATAGCACGCAAATGTGGCTAAATAATTTAACAATATTGTACAGCTGTAATAAGTTGATGTGTATGATATTTATGTTTCTGCTTTGTTTTTATTTTTTTTCCTCGGGAGCAAAAATATCAAATTGATGAAGACCTTGTTAGCATGGTGGTTGAGGACACCCAGCCATTACATATTGTGAAGGACAAAGGATTTATAAGATTTGTTAAATCTGTGTTAATGTTCTCCCCACTAAGTAGGCAACAATAGCATTAAAAGTTGTGATTTTACTGAATAAAACCATTAACAATGTGGTCAGGCAGGTCTGAGCCTCAAACCTGAGTCCATCAGTCACAGGACAGCCACCTCGTACGTTTAAACTAACCTCAAGAGATATCAAGGCTAGAGGTCAGGGAACAAAGGAATCCACACCATACTGCAAGGAATAACTGTAACACTGGCTATAGTTAAGAACGTCCCAAGAGTTTAAATACACCACGTAGATTATGGGACAAAAATCACCTGCATGACTAATCCACCCCTAGTCCTGCTAAGGGGGTGGAGTTAACAAATAAAAATCTGAAGACACTAGACAATAGTAGACATAATTAACTCATGTACAACAGGACTCTGAGAACATTTATCAGTTAAAAGCAAAGTGTCCCTTTGGTGACACCTGGTGGGAAACCTGAGGCACAACAAAATGTTTTATATTTATATTTGCAACCTCCAACTCTCAGCCCAACTTGTGTGTGTGTGTTTGTAACTAAGCCTGTGTGTTTGCGCATGTGTAGTGTAGCTTCTGCTGTCCTTGTTTAAACTTTCACTTTCACGTACAAATTACATTTTGCCTATTAAATGATGTGACCATCACTGGGTGATGTAGGGCCACACTGTGAGACAAGCTACTAAACAACCTAATATTAACTATAAAAATACCATTTTTTTTTCTTGTAAATCTGAAGTTTGGAACATTAGTCTCAGCCAATTTATAGTACAATACAACTGCATTGTTTCTTTAAATACATTAACTTATTTATAATGAGGCGTGTCAGGGGAGGAGTCTGCTATTCATTTACCTGCGCTCAGTTTTACGTTGATTGGGATGTACAGTATGAAGGAAATATGCGTAGATTCGTACTTAGTTGAATTTGATACATCCAGATTTTTTCCGCTTACGCCGTTTTCTGGATTTGCACTTGCGCAAAATTTAGTAGCAAATCTACGCAAGTCTTTGTACATGAGGCCCCTGATTCCAATTTACAGGAGCACACACAACAGGATTACACTTTGATAACACCAAATCAATCTTCTGTCAGGAGTTCTTGTCCTGTTTCAGTGACCGTTGACATTGTCTGAAGAACGATGAACACAGAACCATAACTTTTTAACGTTTTATTATTCTACTACTACAATCTATCTATCAATCTATCATATCTATCATATGAATAAGTGATAATAAATGATGAATATAGGGGTGACACGGTGTAGTGGGTGGAACCGCCTCATAGCGAGAAGGTCTTGGGTTCGATTCCATAACACCACCCATGACCCCATGTACTACATGTACTGTACATTAAAAACAAGGAATAAATGAACAGTAAACATGAAATAACCGTCAATAAATGAACAGATTAAAGAAAGGTCCCTGAAGGTATGAGGAGTTCACACTTCACACCACACTCCTTCAACCCCTGTCCATCTCAAGTAGAAGAAAGAAAATGAAAGGAAAGGAAGCAGCATCAGCTCCAGGCTCCTAAAATGAGGATGGTACCATGGCTTGGTATTTATTATGCTTGTTACCAGTACCAGTTCTGGGACCCAGGACCTGGATGAGCATGGTACCATGGCTTAGTAAGACCTTGTGCTTGGTACCAGTACCAGTTCTAGGTACCCAGGGCCAGTGCCTGAAATCTGAAATTACACATGATGAAAACACTGGAGAGACCTGTACCTTTAACGCCATCCAGCTGGTGCTTCTGAAAGAGAGGCAGGTTTGGACCGTCATGGATTAACAGGCCACAGCAAAATGTCAGATTATCATCAATCAACCTTCTAAACATTTTTTAACTATGATTAATTACAAACAAGCAAACCAGATGTTATTCAAAAAACATTTAATTTGACAGCTGAACAAACACAGGTTTTAATGTCTAATGCTGTTTCACATGTCACAGTTCTCATCATTTGACTACACCCGTGTATGCAGTAGCTTTGGCTGTGCTGGCAATATTCAGGTAGATGGCAGAAAGACGGCTAAACACTGTGTATGTGGAACTATTTGATGGCTTCCCTACCATGTTCCCATCTCTGCCTAGACCAATAGAGGAAACTAGCAGGTCTGGCAAAAATGCAGCATCACATCTGATTGTGGCATCTAATCATCACTATCTAGTAGTTACCACAGCCAATTACCTGAATGCCAAGACAAGACATTCAGTTCATGAATATTGCAAGTAGTACAACAGTATTATTTGGTCATTATCATATGGACTCACATTTCAGCCAAACAGATACCATGATGTGTTGCAGATCAATGTCTTCAGAGCTTGAAAAGGAAATTTGTTATGATTGTCAGTTTTATGGAGGAATATATAACATTCCTACATGACATGAAGCCGCAAGGACATGCTGGGGTAGTGCCTGATGATCAGTTGCATCAAAGTAATGGAAAGGTGTGGTATAAACCCCTTGACGGAGTCAACCATTCCAGAAAGGGAAAGTTAAGAGGTGTGTCTGACTGTAGAAGAACATAAAGAGGGACGTGACTGAATGAGCAACTTTAACAGGTAACCAGTTTGACCAGTGTTGTGGAAATTTCCAAGAAAGAAGCTGATGAGAGAGTTGTCCTTTCTGTCATTTATTATAATAAGAAAAATAATAATGGCAAAGCAAATTAAAACACTGATATGCACAATCAATAAATCAAAAACCATATGGAGAGATCAAAACATACACCACAAAGGTAAAATGCAAAGATCACAGAATGCCTAAGTTGCTCCTGACTTTTGGTCCGTTTCTAACTGTCTGAGAGGGAGCAATAAATGTCGAGAGACGGCCTTGTTTTTGGGAGTCAGATTGGAGCCAGATACAGGGAGGAACAGGCAGAGACAACCAATGAGATGAATTGCATGTATAAGGAACATGCAAGCTGAAGATAACAGCTCCAACTATTTAGTCCAACAATATGATAACCGTGTAAGACAAGCAAGGTAATGACTCTATCACTCCACTTTGTGTGTTTACTATATAGACCTGATATCAGATGCTTGTTGTTTCTGATGTAGTAAAATGATTCCTGGTCCTAATTTTATTTGAACTAGTCAAACAAATCTGACTCATTGTTATTTATTGTTATTGGGTAATTGGACCTGCATTAATGTATTTTCTGGTTTTATTGTCATTTGTTTAGAAATTCTGTGCTCATGTAAACACTCTCTGCTACACTATCATCATAAGTGGATGTTCTGATGAGCTGTTCGTCAGGACAAACATCAATGAGTCCATTTTCTGTTTTAGTCCATTTCTGCACTTTGAATCATTGGACTAAGTTCATGTGATTGTGTCAATCTGCATCTTCCATCATCTCCATCTTATAGCAGCTTCTCTCTGTTGCTGCAAACTGTTGTTGTAAACAGAAATTGTGCACTTTAACTATATAGATGATTGATTTGACCTTTGAAATACAAATGGAGGCTCACAAGAAGAACAGAAAACAAGACTGACAGTGTCCCCTGTCAGTTTTTCTAACTTCAGAAAACCTACTGAAGTGTTTTTATACACATCCTCTGCTTATGTCATGCTCACTTTATCTCTTAAGATTAACATGTACTGACTCGTGTCCTGTAACACTCAATTTTACCCATATACCAATACACACACAACATACGTGTTAAAAAAAATTGTAACCTATCTTTAAACAGTTATAGGAAAATCACCTCAATAGTGTATGTAAAACATTAAGCCCCTATAAAACAAGCTGTAAATACTTTCAAATATTATGAGGAAAACATGAATAAGGTATAATCACATCTATAGATAGTTTTCTGTCCACATCCTGACTTGCTCTGATGTCATGAATATGTAGGCAGCCAGGATTCCATTAAGCCAAAGCAGCTGCAGGTTTTGGAGCCACAGACTGCTGTTGTTTTTGGTGACTGCAGAAGCTCAGGAGAGGATGGGAATTTTCTGTGTAGTGTGAACATTTTGGTGTTTCACTAAGGCACTGCGATGAGAAAACACTTTTCCACAGTGTTCACACCAGTAAGGTTTCTCTCCAGTGTGAAGACGTTGGTGAGTCACTAAGCTACTGTGATGAGAAAACACTTTTCCACAGTGTTCACACCAGTAAGGTTTCTCTCCAGTGTGAAGACGTTGGTGACTCACTAAGCTACTGCGACGAGAGAATGCTTTTCCACACTGTTCACATGAGTGGGGCTTCTCTCCAGTGTGAGCACGTTGGTGAATCAGTAATTGACTGCGTTGAGAGAACGCTTTTCCACATTGTTCACAAATATGAGGCTTCTCTCCAGTGTGAACACGTTGGTGAATCACTAAGTTACTGCAACGAGAGAATGCTTTTCCACACTGTTCACATGAGTGGGGCTTCTCTCCAGTGTGAAAACGTTTGTGTATCACTAAGCTATTGCGATGAGAGAATGCTTTTCCACACTGTTCACAAGAGTGGGGCTTCTCTCCAGTGTGAGCACGTTGGTGAATCAGTAACTGTCTGTGTTGAGAGAACATTTTTCCACATTGTTCACACGTGTGAGGCTTCTCTCCAGTATGACTATGTTGGTGTCTCATTAAATGACTTATGCAAGTAAATGCTTTTCCACACTCATCACATGAGTGAGGTTTCTCTCCTGTGTGAACACGTTGGTGAATCAGTAATTGACTGTGTCGAGAGAACGCTTTTCCACAGTGTTCACAACAGTGAGGATTCTCTCCAGTGTGAACACAACAGTGGACTTTCAAAGCATCTGACCTTTTATAAGCTGCTCCACATTCCATGCAGGTGTATGGTCTTTCTCCTGTATGAACTTGCTGATGGGTCTTTAGGATACTTCTTGCAATGAATATTTTCCCACACTGGTCACAGCTGTGGGGTTTCTGTCCAGAGTGAACCTTCTGATGATTCGTCAACTCTGATGGCCTGGTGAAAGATTGACCACATTGCTGACAGAGATACTGCCTTGAGCGTCGCCTTCCTCTTTGTTTCTAAAGGGATGAATGTAGAAGAGAATAAAATTAAAGCTTGTGATCACACCAGAAAAACTACAACAGCAAAAGAGAGCAAAGTCTCTGAGAACCTCTATTCCTTCTTATTATAATACTATGACGAGAAATGGGAGGTTTTACCATATCACACCCGTACTGACCTCTTTCATTGGCTCCCTGCTAAGTTCAGGATTGATTTTAAGATTTCATTAATCACCTACAAAGCTTTACACGGTTTGGCTCCTTAATACTTATCTGACCTCCTTGTTCCATATGAACTCTCACGCAACCTGAGATCAGCTAACAGTACCCCCAGTACGTTGGTTAAAATCAAAAGGGCACAGGGCTTTCTCACAGGGCGATGGCAGAACGTGGCTCTACTACCGTGGGTATTTCTCTGCCCGTATTGTCAGATAAACTGAAGACATTTTCAGAACAAGAATCGAATCAATTTTAAACACTAATTTATTTCCTTTTTCATTTATATTTTATAATGGTGGTTTTCGGTTCTCCATAGTCAATAAGGATTATAGAAAAAAAGGTTAGATGTTGGAAACACAGAAATAAGTATAACAATACCATTTTCTGTTCTTCCATGGTTGTTGGAGGAAGCAGAGCTGGATCTGAACCTGTAAAGAAAAGGAGAGAGGACGACAGTCAAGCTGATGAAGTAATAAAATAGATTAAAATGACACGTTAGAATGATTTCATAAAATTATTTACAGATGCTTCAAAATCAATAATTGGTAAAGTAAGTTTTATTATCCCTGAATCAAATGTTGTGATAAATAAAAGACTTACTAATAACTATGTATAGGCAAATAAATTGTATTTTTATTTGCATTACATTAGATAGAGGCCTGCAAAAACCTTAATAGGTTCGAATTCTATAAAAATCAGGAGAGCAGCTTCAGTAGCAGACTGATTCACCCTCACTGTGTGAAGGAGAGATATCGCAGATCTTTCATACCTGCTGCTAAAAGACTATATAATCAGAACTGCTAACTACCTTCCGCTGCATTAATTCACCCACTGAGTCAATGGTTTATATCGTAATCTCCAACTTTTCTGTGCAATATTTGTGCAAACCGGTGCAAATTTTAAATTTACACACTGTGCAATAACCGTTCCCAATGATCTTATACTCACTCTACCATTGTACTGTACTGCTTTGCACTGAGGCAACACAAACTGTCTGCTATTCTGTTTTGTATGTATTCTCTGCTCCACTCAGCTGTTGTGAAAAGCAATTTTCCCACTATAGGACTATTAAAAGGTTTTTCTTATTTTATGTAATTAATTTAAACTTCCTTCAGTGGGGATTACAATTTTAGCGATCAGATATGATTAAAAAAACTAACACCGTTTTACCCGTTTTAACCCTAATACAGTCTGCTCTCACTGGTAGTGCGTAAGAAGGACCTCATGACAAAGAAGAGAAGGATCAGAGTCCCCTTCCCCCAAGGGAACAAGAGTCAAAACAAAAACTCCTGATGAGTCAGAGGTTGTGACGATCAAAAGAACCAACAAAGCTTAGAACAGAGAGAAAGAGCAACAAAAAGAACCACTGATCAGAACCAACGAGGCTGCAGTCAAAATGTTTGTTTGCTTCGGACAGTGTGAGTGAATTCAAACAGCCACAGAGCAATGAAACACACTGACCATTGTAACCGAGGAATAAAACATCTCCAAGACATTTACTGGACACTTTCATAAGTTCTTATGGCTCTGCTCAGACGTAAAGCCTTACTGCTACTGACCCGGCCGATTCCTCTGTTCGTTGCGTTGATTGCTGTTCGGTTCCGTTTTCCGCCCTTCGCCGTCGTCCGTCGTCGCGTCGAGCTCTATCGCTCGCGTCTCGTCCCGGTGATCAGCTGATCACAGCGTCCCATGCAGCAGAGATTTGACGACGGTTTCCTTCCCCGGTGGAGCTGTAGTGTGAGCAGGCTTGGTTCCAGTCTGCCTCGCCCTGAGCAGAGAACCAGGTCCGGTAGGTGTCGACCTGGTTTCGTTTGCCAGGGAAAACAGAGACGTGAGGTCGCGCGACTTTACGCCGAGGGGCTTTCGCTCCGCCCACTGGTGACGCAACCAGTCGCCGAAGGTCTCAGGTGAAACTGGACCGTGGTGTCCCAGCGTGACGCCTGGCTTCGGCGGGAAGACTTTTTTTATGTGTGTAAAATCTTTTATGGCCCTTTGTTTTTGGAACACGGCAAAATCCGCCCTCTGCAATAAACTATGCAGGAGTTTAGTTAACTACATTTTAGTGTCCACTGAATTCTACAGGCTCCCTTGATGATAATTCATATAGTGTGAAATGTAACTAGAGTTAATTTAAAAATAATTATTTAATAGCATTAACCAAAGAAATCTTAGTTGAAAGTGTTTAGAAAAAATATAACCTAGTTCCTGGTTACTATAAATGCATCATATTTGTTAAACAAAATAGAAGAAAAGATCATGAATGGTTTTAATTCAATGGTTATGAGGTGATCATCAAGACTCTGACACGACTCACACATGTAAAAGAATATTAGATAAGTCATTAGGTTCAATGAAACCAGTATTTAAAACTTCATTGTAATATCCTCACAAACCTTGTGAAATTCTACCAGATGATCTATTGTGTCTTTTTGGGCCGTTTTCTTCCTGGTTGTGAAGTGAGAATAAGCAGCAGGACAAGAAGAGGCCATGTCACTGCCCCACTCTGCAGAAAGTGGTAAGAAATGCACTATTAGTTATAAATGTCACACACTCACCTCCATTAACAATCACTTGAGTTTGTGAACTGGTAACAATTCATCTATACACCAAATGCATTTATTGCTAAATGACTGTGTTCATTCTGGTTTTGTACCAGTTCAGTTGGGAGGTCATCCCTGCTGTTTTGGAGTGTTTTACACTATGTGATCGATGCATGTAGGGCTCACGCATCAGTGCTGAGTTGCCCTTAGGATGATATTATAATTCACCGTACCTGGTTTTAGTGTGTAATGGTTATTAGACTATTTTTATTTTATTGCTACCTGTGTATTTACAGAACAAATAAACAAATAGTTTAATTTGCCTGTGACAAAGCCAGGTGTGCTCACACTTCACAAATCCATATCAGATCACATTAAGCCCTCTGCACTGTGGAAAGAGGGCAAATGGTTTTGTTTTTCCAAATAATAATTGGAGAAGAAAAAGTCATGTTGCCTGTAGGCTCAGTCCTGGTGAGGGAGCCATCTTTATAGAAATCAGATGTGAGGATAGAGGACTCTTTTATTAACTAGTTTCAAAGAGAAATGTCAACATAAACAAGTGCACACAGTCAGAAGAATGAGGACAAACAGTCAGATGATGTTTGATAATTCAGATGATTTTTAACAATAGAGTAATTTGCTTAGGTTTAAATATCAGTCATTTTTAATACATGTTCTAATACATTTTTGTGAGCTTGAAAAAAGGGTGAAATGAAGTTTATGTTTGAGTGCAGGAGTCAGGTGCAGGTATTGCAATCTTGTGTGCTCAAGCTACAATGTTGAAATGTTGTGAGCAAGCTAAAACTTTAAGGAACCAAAGTGAAAAATACCAGAATGGTCAAAAGAGGACATGGCCAGAGAAAATGAAGAAGGTCACAAGTTAAATGTGTCGATGAGATGCAATTTTAATCAAAGTGGGACAAGGATTAGATCACGCCTGTTCACATTATTTGTCATTGGTTTAAATTGATCACGCTGTAATGTGACTAACAAGATGATGGAACGTGTATAGGGTGACGCTAAAACAAATTAAACTAAGCATGACATGGGCAGAAAAAATATGTAAAAACCCAGGTTTTGGCTGGTTGGAAACAGACACTCTGGGACACTCTGAAAACTGAGTGAAAAAGAAGAGGAAGTCTTTGGAAGGAACAGCTCAGCCCCTTCATTCAGGCAGGATGAAGCATCATGAAGAGAATCGAGTTCAGAGCCAAAATCATTATAGAAAGAGACTCTCAACCAACCATCTACACATCTTTGACTCGTCACCACTCCAGCCAGGCTTGAACTTCCAGAGGCAAAGGGGTTGTGAGCAGACTAGCAGTATAGGGGAAGAATGAACAACATTTTATTGACCGTACTTTGATTTTGAGATTTAAATCATTTTTGTTACTTGCTGTTAGCTTATGCTTTTGTCTAAATGAAGCACAGACTTTTTAGTTAAAGTAACAGCTTCTTCTCTTCATTTTATCTGAATATAGGTTTCTCTAATGAGCTTGTATCCTCTCATTGTTCATGTAAAAAGCACCTGATTGTGTGTGACTGATCTAGGTTAAATTGTGAAGGTTCTTGTCGGTTTAGTCCAGACCCATAAATCAACACATCACACACACATGTTCATGGACATCATCTCAACCCCCTAACACAATCACTCCCAGAGTACTCCACCATAAAAGTTGCTTTTAAACTTTCCTGATTCATTTTTAATAGTGTTGTACCTATTCTAATGTCTAATAATCAGCTTTGCAAAGAATGCAAAAGGGAAAAAAACAGGGGTCTCAAACTTAATTTACCTGGGGGCGGTATTGATGTTTCAATCAAGCGTTCAGCTGATGCACAGAAAACGTCTCAACGCATGGAAAACGTCATTTACGCTTCTTTTTCTTGTAACCGCAGCACGGTGGACGGCGGGTAAAGCCCGGTGGTGGAGTCCTTTGTTCTTACACTCGATGTTCATGTCTTTCATGATGACAAGAACACATTGGCATTTGTAGATGGTAGAAAGTACTTGGATAGCGAGTGCAAAAAAGGCGACTGCTCACGGTTTGTTATCCGCCGTGCTGTTGTTACAGGAGAAAGAATCGGAAATGACACTGGACAATGGAAGTGCTGTGGTTGATGTCATTCGTTGTGACAAATTTTACATCATATAGAAATGTATGTAATGTTCATTGTATGAGGCAATGCAAATGCAATGCAAATAGTGTGATGCAAATAAAAAACAATGACCCACAAATGACGATGCGACCAGATAATTAGCCCGGGTTACCGGGGACTGTTAATGCCGATGGACTGGTGTCGCTATGTGACTGCAGACAAGGCTGCATTGAGTTCCTCAGTTTTCTTTAACCCGGCTGCATGGGCATCACTTTATTAATGACTGATTTAGTTTGTCAGAAAGAGAGAGACCTCATAATAATTCTCTAAGTGGCACTGACGCGTGTGTAAAAATATATACATTAAAATATATAAACATTTATATATGGGTATATATAAGTATAACGTTCCGCTGGGTACCAACAAAAAAAACGTTTCTTTTGAAGTGTTGCGAACGCAGCGCTGTAGCCAATAGCAACAAGGCCGCCAGCCAGGCACAGAAGAAAACACTCCATGGAAGCGCTGCTATAACTTTCAATCCTTGAGAAATATTTCTCTGCTTGTGTGGTGGTGTGGAGGTTTGCCCCACCCACCATATAACCTAATTGGCTCCCTGGGAGGCGGGCCAGGCTGGTGCCTTTAAGTACAGGTGAACACCTGATCAGGGCTCTTTGTTGGCCTGTGGCTGGTGCCCATGAGCGCAGGTGAGCACTCTAATAAGATCATAGGGTAAGATCATAAGCCTGGGTACGATCGCTACAGGTAAGGGGAGCTGCTGTCTGTGTGGTGATGCAGGGTTTTGAGTCCCCCCCCCCCCCTCAGGCGCAGCGCTTATGAGCGACTCTTTTCCAGAGCCGGACCCCTTCACAGAGCCGGCGTCATAATAAAAGCTATCCGGGCTGGCATTAGCTCGAGTCACGGCGGGTGGTGTTCAGGTAACGGACTGATCTTGCCTTTAAATCCCTCGGTTTCTCCCTGCCTGGTAGTTTACCGTGTTTTTTATTTAGTGCGCCAGCGGCTGGAGAGCGGCGCCTCGCTGGTAAGCGACGACTGCGGGGGCAGCGACCGGGACGCACAGCTGCGCTACAGTCCAGATTACCGCTTTGGGTCTGGATGCGAGTGACCCACGGGCTTGTGCCCTTCCCCGACGCTGCTGTTTCTGGCTTCTTCGGTGTCTCTTTCTTTTTATTGTGTCCCGGTTTCCGCCAAGGTTTCGGTCCTTCGGATCGTCCAAGACCTAAGGGGCGGAAACCACTGTTGGTGTAAGTGTGTGTGTGTGTGTGTGTGTGTGTGTGCGTGCGTGCGTGTGTGAATGAAAAGACCTTCATCCATTTGCTAAACATATCAATAAAACTAGATAATGCTTCTTTCCTTCTTCTATTTAGTTCAATAAAAATCCATGCAGATCCACTGAAAAGGAGGTTTTATTTTTGAAAGTGTTGCTTCTCTCTGGTCTCTATTCAAGAATCCATACACTGCAAATGTTTTCTCTATTTTTCTTACTGCTTTGCTGTTAAGACATGACTCAATAATTCTCCATGTTTATCTGCTTTTAGAAAGGATCAGTTTCCTTCAGGTCCCATAGAATTTAAAGTAAAGCACATCTGTATCTAGAGAACTATAGTATGTGTGTCTGCTGTTCTGCAGTCTCTGTGGTAACGATATTGATACACGTCATGCAGGTGATCAACACAATGTGAAAAAGTTTAAATTAGAATTTCTCTATCAGTTTTCTCAGCTCATTGAATTGAACCAAAGTCTGTAACAGCAGATGTCTTTTGTCATCATGGCACATTTATTGCAGTTATCTCGAGCAGTTTGCACATCTTTATTACTAATATTTCATGTGTATCATATTTGTCTTAAATCATTAAGGTAAAGTAATTCACACGTTTTAGTCCATGAGCTCAGCCCTTGACAAGAATGAAGCATGTCAGATAATAAACACTAATTACTGTACAAGTCATTAATGTGATGGTATCAGTTGATCGTGTGTGTTTTTTGCAGAAAAACACCCAGACATTTACTCAGTTGCTCCAAACATCTGTCCAGGTTTGTTTAGTCTCAGGTGACCAATGCACTGCACTTTGAGATTCATTACCAAGTAATGTTTGTGGTCCGCTTCAGATATTGTTGTGTAACGTGGCCCCTTAAAATGCTCTATGAATACAGAACCCAGACACAGTGTATATGAATTTATGTACTTTTACATGTATAACTTTATTCGTAGGTCAAATTATAAAACTGTCTGCACATAATCATAATCATAGACCAAGATGGAGGCACGTACACTTTGTGTCTCTCTAGTTCCTGCAAATTGTTTTTTTTTTGTGCAGAATAGCAATAAGATTAGCGCGTTGAATTCCTGACACCCAGGTCGCAGGTACAGATGTAGTTGCAAGCCACAGAAGGCAAGTTTTGTTGAGTCTCTCAGTCACTTTCTACTATAGTGTTACTGCAGTTTTAAAATGATTGGCTATTTAAATAGTGAGGGTGGGACAGGCGCCCGCTTAGACCTGGAGGGTGTGGCTGTGTTGTTTGATTCTGTTGATCTGGCTCCAGGTGTACTTTCTTCCTGGGGGATTGGTTGTTCTCACCTTTGTGAGCGTTTGCTGCATCTGATCTACAACTGCTTATGTTTCTTCTGGCTTGACTGCATCCGGCCAGGTCCCACTCACTACCTTGGCGTTTACAGGTGTGCTGGCCTTTGCCACATGCTTGTATCATCTCTTCATTGAATCGAGTTGTTAGCAGGTACAGAATGGCTAATGGCCTAAATCATCTGTTAGTATACTGCGGCGGCCGAGGGGTCGACATTTGCCACAGGCAGCCAACACGCTGAGCTAGCTTCTGCGGCTAACTATGCTACTCTAGGTCTAGCGGTGAGAGCGCCTGTGTCCGAAACACCGCACGACTCCAGGCAATTTATCGAAGCAATGAGAGGAAGAGCAATGATCTTTTGATACCATCCAAGCATCCACTCAGATGGCCAGGTTTATTTTTGAACCTCGAATGCGTCAGGGTGCAGCATACAAAACAAAGCAAACATTTTAAAGACACATGAACAAATGGCTAAATTAATTTAACTTATAAGATTACCTAAACCCTAACTTTACCTATAACACTACAAACACAAGAATTGTTATTTTCCCATCAGCCTTAGCAGCTCAAGGCGGGAATAACCCCCCTGGGCTGCTACAACACGTTTATAGATTAACTCTTAAATTAACCCTCATATACTCTTTAAACACACTTACACTTATTAAAAATGTCAATGCATTTGAACACAAAAACACATCTGCAACATAAACATGTGTAGGAGACACCTCTATGAATAAAAAAATATATAAACATATATAAACATTAAACAACTTTTAATTTAGGGAAAGTAGAGATGCATGTCTTCAGTGATTATGTGCTGGATGCTGAAAAATCTAAATCACTCCACATGTGATAAGCAACACGCAGCAATGCAAGTGGAGCTGAACAAGAAAGGATGTCTCCCTTAATTTTACCTAAGACACCGCTGTGTTAACAACAGCTATTTAAAATGAACAAACAATGAACATGGTGTGAAAATTTATAATTTTACTCTTTAGTGTGAGAAACCAGCTGAGCCACACACCTTAAAGTGGATCCTTTGTCAACCTGCCTGGGGTATTAAAATTGAGGTTCCTCTGTAGAGAAGGAATTCATCCAGCTATTCTCTACCTTCACCCACTTGCTTAAACCACAATCAGCACCTGTACAGACCAGTAGATCACAGATTCTAATCATTAACAATAGCTTCCTTCTTATTGCAACAGTTGTTGTGGTTGCTGGAATAGTTTTTGGTGAACATTTACTACACAAGATGTGTTGATTTATCAATCTAGAATAAACTGACAAACTTGACCCAACCATACAATCTACATCAATGAGGAAAGAGAAGCTGTGAGCACTTTAAAGAAACTCCTATTAAGATAGAACTAAAAGAAGGAAATTTACTTTTAGCAAGGTTTGTACTTTATTTAGCAAAATGCAAAAGCTAAAAGCAAGTAATAAAATGTCTAGAATATCAAAATGAATATATACATGTTTGTCCTTCTCTATGAATACTGCAAATCTACTCACAATTCCTATGCTTCCTAAAGTTTAAGGCTGGTTGACGAGTGCATGAGTCGTGCAGGAGAGTCTCGTTTCAGAGCAACCTGCACTAAGAAGCAGGTCTGCTTCATCCTGCCTCATGAAGAGGCAGTAATGCCTTTCTAGACAAATCTCCTTCAAAATCATCTTTTCCTCATTTATGTCCAGACTGACAGTGTCCTCCTGCAACAGTAGTCTCTCTACTAATCAACTAAAAACTACTAAACAGTTTTTAATCACATATTCTGCTTATGTCATGCTCACTTTATCTCTTAACATTACCATGTATTGACTCATGTTCTGTAACACTCAATTTCATCCTGATCACAAGGTCAGAAAATCTTTATATATGTATTAAAAAGAATTGTAACCTATCTTCAAACAATTATTAGAAAATCATCTTAATGGTGTATGTAAAACATTAAGTTACTGGTGTAAAACAAGCTGTAAATTCCCAATTTTTTAAACACTTAACTCTTGTGATGTTTGTTTTCCACCTTGCCTTTGTTTAATTTTAAAATCACCACTGAGATTTGTTCCTCTGGACTCTATCTCTCTCTGACATTGGGCATACATAAGGCAGCCAGGATCCCATGAGGACAGAGCAGCTGCAGATTTTGGAGCCACATACTATTGATGTTCTGAGTGACTGCAGAATACGGTGGCCCTGAAGTGCAAATCACAAACAAACAATAGGAGAAAACACAACGACATTTAAACCATTGTGGAAAGAGTAGGGACCAGGTCTTGTTTCTGATTGGTCACAAGCCAAGTCAGTCTAACTTTCATTTCCAGTTTTTCCCTGCAAGCTAAAACGTGGCTTTGCTGTGCTAATTAAAATATTATGGGCTATTCAACTAAGGATTTTGTGCGTTATCGTTGTATGTCTGTGGGTTGAGTACTTTAATTAGTTTTTATGAAAATGAATGCCTTCACCAGGCTCAACATTTTGCTTTAGATGAAGTAGACTTACTGACACACCAAGTAATATACTGATTTATGGCACGGTGGTTTGAGCTGCACTCCTATCGTCTAGGTCACTGGTACAGTCCCCTCAGTGAGGCCTTGCTTCAGGAAGGGCATCCGGCAGAAAAACTTTCCAAAGCTACTATGCTATGCTTATGGGTGAAGGTTACTTCTTAGTACCTGCGGAAAGTTAGTAAACTTAAGCATAACTGTTCTCAACTGGCTTTCTAGTTAAAGTTCTGGTGCCAAGAAGTTGATCAAAGTAAAACATGGAGAGGACTAATTGAAAAATTTGAATGTCTGCTTCACATAAGTTGAGCACCGTTTATACTAAGTCATTAAAGCTGGATTAATAATATGCAACCGAGTGTTATGTTTATAGTCCAGCATGATGAAAATGTCTTTCCTGACCTGCGTCATCTCTCCTTCACACAGCAAGGGTGGTTCAGTCAGTCACTGAAGCTGCTTCCCAGATTAGAAGGTGTGTCCTGCAGTAGGTGAAAGTCAAGGTCCAGGATAGATGTCGGCTTTGCCAGGAACCTTCTGTCACCCACGTCCTGTATTGCGCCCAGAGCACAACCCAGGACAGAGCTGACTTCTAACCTACTATGTTCCTATTGTCACTCTATGTACCCGTTTCAAGTAAAATGTTATACTGCAAACAAATGCAGGGTAATTTGGCATTGACACAGGTCTAAGTTGTTTTATTTTTATTTAATGCCAGGTATGTATGTTAAAGCACACATTTTTCAGTTTATCTACCATAACAGCAGCTCCTTTTGTTTGTTTGAATTTTGTGAACTCAATATAAGGCATTATGCTATTAAAGAATGATGAAGTTATAAATATCACTGTATGGCAGAGCAAATTCAACTCCACGGGATTTCAGATTAAGATCACACGAGTCCAGAGAAACAAAGTTACTGCAACTCAGCTCTAAAGTTCAATCCTTGGTATGATAAAATGTCAACATTTTTTAACATAGCGGCTGCGATGAGAATCAGTTCCTCCAAATCTGAGGCCATGGTTCTCGACCGGAAAAAGGTGGTTTGCCCTCTCCAGGTTGGAGGAGAGTTCCTGCCCCAAGTGGAGGAGTTCAAGTATCTTGGGGTCTTGTTCTCAAGTGAGGGAAGAAAAGAGCGTGAGATTGACAGACCGATCGGTGCGGCAGCTGCAGTAATGCGGTCAGTGTATCGTTGGGTCATGACTAAAAGGGCAAGATCACGGGTACAAGCGGCCGAAATGAGCCTCCGCCGTGGAGTTGCAGGGCACTCCCTTAGAGATAAGGTGAGGAGCTCAGTCACCTGTTGAGCCTGTAGAGTCACTGCTCCTCCACATCGAGAGGAGCCAGTTGAGGTGGCTTGAGCATCTGGTTCGAATGCCTCCTGGACGCCTCTCGGCTGGCCTGGGAGCGCCTTGGGGTTCTACCAGAAGAGCTGGAGGAAGTGTCCGGGGAGAGGGAAGTCTGGAACTCTGCTCAGACTGCTGCCCCCCGCGACCCGGCCCCCGGATAAGCAGATGAAAATGGGTGGATGGATTTTTTAACATTAAATGTCTATTCAGACACTCAAACCAAAACTGAAAGAAGCAGGACTCAGTGGGACGGAGTCTACTCTTTAATAAGATGTAAGGAGAGCGACCTAATCAGGACTTTGCGGGGCTGAACAGCTGTTTGGCTACCAAACAAGGTAGTTGGTGCTCAGGCAAATTTCAGCTCAGTACATAAGCTGCACCATACAAAGTACGTAGCTGTTATTCCATCTAACAAACAATGCATGTGAGGGAGATATCTTTGCAGATTCAGTTAATGAAACATTTTCATAGTGTTTTAACATGGAGTCTGTTTTAGTTTTCTATCCAAGCACCTACCACATTGTTCGATCTCCAAGCTCGCAGAGAAATTCTGCCAGACTGACTTAGCATGCAACCAATCAGAAACAAGACCTGGTCCCTACCCTTTCTTCAGTGTTCCAATGTTGTTGCTTTTTGTTTGTTTGTGATTTGCACGTCAGAATCACCATAGCAGAAGCTCAGGAGAAGATGGGAATTTTCTGTTTGGTGTGAACATGTTGGTGTTTCACAAAGCTACTGCAATTAGAGGATGTTTTTCACACTATTCACACCAGTGAGGTTTTTCTTTAGTGTGAACACGCTGATGTCTGAATAAACTACTGCTGTAACAGAATGACTTTCCACACTGTTCACATGAGTGAGGTTTCTCTCCAGTGTCTGTGTGAGCCTGTTGGTGCATCAGTAAATAAGTGTGTCGAGAGAACGCTTTTCCACACTGTTCACAAAAGTGAGGTTTATCTCCAGTGTGAACACGCTGGTGTCTCACTAAGTTACTGCGATGAGAGAATTTTTTTCCACACACTTCACACCAGTGAGGTTTCTCTCCAGTGTGAACGTGTTGGTGTATCACTAAGCTACTGTAATAAGAGAACGCTTTTCCACACCGTCCGCACGAGTAAGGCTTCTCTCTAGTGTGTACGAGTTGGTGTGTCAGTAGATGACTGTATTGAGAGAATGCTTTTCCACACTGGTCACAATAATGAGGTTTCTCTCCAGTGTGAACACGTTGGTGATTAACAAAGCCACTGCGATAAGAGAATGCTTTTCCACACTGTTCACAAGAATGAGGTTTCTCTCCAGTGTGAACACGTTGGTGAATAACGAGGCTACTTCTTTTAGAGAATGCTTTTCCACACTGTTCACAAGAATAAGGTTTCTCTCCAGTGTGAACACGTTGGTGACTCACTAAACTACTGCGATTAGCGAATGCTTTTCCACACTGTTCACACGAGTGAGGCTTCTCTCCAGTGTGAACACGTAAATGGACTTTTAAAGCATCTGGCCTTTTGAAAGCTGCTCCACATTCAATGCAGGTGTATGGTCTTTCTCCCGTATGAACTTGCGGATGGGTCTTTAGATTACTTCTTGCAGTGAATGTTTTGCCACATTGTCCAAAGCTGTATGGTTCCTCTCCATGGTGTACCTTCTGATGATTCTTCAGCTCTGATAGCCTGGTAAAGGTTTGGTCACATTGCTGACAGAGATACAGCCTTGAGCATCGTCTTTCTCTTTGTTTCTAAAGTGACGAATATAGAAGAGAAGAAAATTAATGCTCATAATCACACCAGAAATGTACAACACCAAAATAGAGCAAGGTCTCTGAGAACTGCTGTTGCTTCTTTTTATAATACTATCGTAATTCCTGCACTATAGAGCAAACCAAAGTTTGAGCAGCACCCACTGGATTTTAATAAAAAGAAGCTTTTTTCATGTTTGCTGCATGAATTCATGTAACAAGAGATATTTACTGTTCACAAAGAGATTACAGATTTTTTTTAAATAAATTTATACGCACTACTGCAACATCCATTTATCATACAGCACCTGTAACACGTTAGAATTAAATAGCCTCACAATTAGTTCCTTACACACTTTGAGTCTTTTTTCGCTGTCTTGTTTATGTTTTCCTCATAGCGGAGGGAGCTGCTGCCGACACTGTTGTCCTTTCCCTTATTGACACGCCTTTTCTTCTTGAAACTAACCCTAATCTTACAGTAGCAGTAAAGTGAAACTGAGGCAGAAAGGAACCTTCATTGGCCTTGATGGCAGCATTTTAAGTTAAAGTGTTAAAGCTCGTTAAAGTGGTCTCCAACAGGTACAAACAGTGGTATGTTTTGTTAGACAAACACAACACCGGTTAACCAAACAGCACACAGGCCTGTCTGATGGCGGAGGAATAATGTTATTTCTAATCTGTTCATCAAAAAAAGTTTCAGACGCAGAAGTTGCAGTAGTGGACTCTGATTGGTTAGGACTGTTTAACATTGGCCAAATCAAGTTTGAACGCTTTTTTTGAATTTTGACACTCTTTAAGCGTGTTCACAGATCATGCAATGCATTCCAGCTGTCTGCTGTCGCATTTGAATAAGAGACCCCTACACCACGAGAAAATGAATGCAATTGATTAGGTTTTTATTTAACCTTTTAATTAATGAAACTGGGTGATTGAATCAACACTTTAAGAATGCATTGCCATTTACAGAATGCCTTTTTTAAAAGGCATATTGTATTTCCATGTGCAAAATGCATTTTCAAATTAAATTAACAAATAGCATATTGAATTGTCAATTGCAAAATGCATTGCCATTTGAATAAAGACTACAAAAAAACATGACAATACAAGATGCAATTGATAAAGTTTTTGCTTGAACTTTGAATTAATGAAACTGAGCATTGAATTGCCATTGCTACAATTTCTTTTAACCCATCTGTACTCAATTCAGAAACGATGATTGTCAGTGTTGACATTTGTTGGCCCACATTTTCTTTATGGCATCCACCGCCAAAGAGAGGGGAAAAAAGGTCTAACCTGGTTTGGAAGAAGCCAGCAGGGTGTAGGTAGGCATGTAAAAGAAAGATCTAATGTTAGAGATATGCATATTATAAGAAGAAAGAAACATTTTCAATGCCAACTGCAATCACTGGAAATCTATTTTAAAAGTTGCGTTTGTCATGTTTGTCTGTGCAAAAAAAAGAAAGAAAGACAAAACGTTGACCCCATAGCTTATATGGGCCGCTCCAATCACACAAGCTGGGTTTGAGTATGGAGTAGTGCTGCAGCCAACAATAACGTTTACATTTTCTATCAAAGTTTTTTCATTGATCCAATCCAATAAATCAAGTCTAGTGTGTGTGATATGGACACAGAGGTGACTATAACTTCGCCTGTGTAATATAATATGGCCCAAACATCCCTATCCTAATGTGGCCCACATTTGGCAAAGACAAGATAGCAATTCAGACTAAACTGAGTGTAAACCAACTGTAGCTCACATATTATGCAGTATATGTGGCCCATGTATCCTAAACCAAATCCTTTTTGCACATTGATCAATCAGAGTGTAACTCTAAACTCTAAAACGTGTTTGAAAATTTAAGGCAGCAAACTAAAAACAAATGACAAAGGGATTCAATTTAGAAATGAGTAGTGCATGTCTTATAAAAAGGTCATAAAAAAGAGACTAGTTTATGGCAGGGCCAAGAATGTTCAACAGTCATTACAGATAGAAATATTAAATTTATGTACAGTATGTCACAAGAGTGAGTACACCCCTCACATCTCTGCAAATATTTAGTTTTCTCTTTTCATAGGACAAATGACTCTTTGACACAGAAGGAAAGGTCCTTCACTGAATAAAGTGTGGAAAGTACACAAATTTGTTAGTATACATAGTACTGACAATCTGAAAAATGAGATGACACTTCACTTACTTTACAAAGAGAAAAGTAACCTGGATTAAGGTAAAAGTTACATACACCATCAATATGGATTATAGAAAAAAGGTTAAAAGTTGGAAACAAGGAAATAAGTTTGACAATACCTTTTTCTGTTCTTCCATGGTTGTTGGAGGAAGCAGAGGTGGATCTGAACCTGATAAAGGGGAGAACGACAGTAGTACAAATTAGAATTATTTCATTAAAGTATATATACACAGATGTTTCAAAACCAATTTATGGTAAAGTAGATTTGAAGTATAAAAGGCCAATTTATATTAATGATATAATATAGTTTTCATCAGATTTTGCTTGTGGCTCAATAGTACAATGAAAAGAATGAGGAAACATCAATCAGGAAATCGTGAATGTGACAAAGTGGAAAGCTTTAGCAACTGCTTTATATATACACAAAACAAAGAAAAACAATATAAGTAATTAGAATAGACATTATTGATCTACCTACGTACAGAATCTTCAGATAAAAATAACGTAAAGCAGATTTTCAACATAAGGCTTCTGCCAAACATTTGAATAATTATATATTTGTTTATAAGTTGTTTACATTAATATGAACTGACAATAATTGCATTGCATTCTAGCGCCAATCCAATTCATTAGCTTAAGTACTTTGATTCATGCTTATGACTGGTTATTTATGATTAGCTAATAAAAACAATTTAGAGAATACTTCTGCCAAAACATAATAAAAAAATAAAGGTATGAAAGCATTAGATTATTATTATTTTATATGAAATTCTGTTTTGGCAAATTCGAAATGTTTAAGCTGTATTTTTTTTAATGTTATTTAATTAAGTTCAGCTTGCTTTTCAGTGGTGATTACAATTTCAGCAATCAGATTTGATTTAAAACAAAAAAAAAAAACAAAAAAAAAACAAAACACCGTTTTACCCGTAACACAGTCTGCGCTCAGGTAATGCGTAAGAAAGACCAGAAAGATCAGAGCCCCCTGACTCCAAAGTAACAAGAGTCAAGGGAAAAACTCACGGTGACTCAATGGTTGTGACGCTCAACAGAACCAATGAAAGTTTAGAACAGAGAGAAAGAGCAACAAAATACCCACAGATAAAAACCAACAGCTCGTATGAGACCGCGATCAAATGAGCCACTGTTTGCTTTTCCATGTTCAAATGAGCCGTCGCTATATTCGAGGTGCGCGATTCGTGCGATAGTAACGGTAACATTGTTGCGATCACTGAGAAGAGTAGAGACACTCACTCTAATGAGCAATTGAGGCGATATTAGGATAAATAAAGAATTTACAGTGAATGTTTATAATAAATATTCACTGATGGAACATATAAAAAGGGAATTGACCTCTATTCTAAAACTTAGATTTGAATAAAATGACTTCTTTAAATTGGTACATCATTCCTTCAGAGTTCTGCTTAATACTACCTCGACTACTACCACGGCAAATATCAACCTACCAACCTACCTTTACTGTATAGTTTCAGAGTTATCCATCAATAAACTATCGAACAGTAAGTTAGTTCAATTGACATCAATACCTGAACTTTGAGCTTCCATTAAAAATACTTCCTCAAATACTTTTACTTTTTAGTTTGGGAGAAATCAATCAATAAAATATCATTCTGTACATTGAATGGACATCAATATCTGAATTTTGACCTTCCATAAAATGACTTCCTCAAATTGGTACATTACTGTTCTTTCACAGTTCTTCTTAGTACTTCATGGACGAGGAATACAGAAAATATCAAATACTTTTAATGTATAGTTTTGGAGTAAAGTACTATTTATCTGTTAAATGGTATGTAAATCATCTGATCAAACTTGACTTTGAATAAAACCTGTTTCTCTATTTCGTAGATCACTGGTACTACTACTATCGTGCTGCAAAGTAGAATACTCAAAAATGACCTAATTCAGTTTCGAATAAACCCGTTACTCAATGTAGTACATCACCATTCTCCATGTTTTCTGTATAACAACCAATAAACTGTAGTTATTGTAATTATTTTTTTAAAGAGTGTGATTCTCTCCCATCACTATTGAACTGTGATCAAAACGCTGAGTTTGAGTGTGTCAGTATTGAATAAAAATGATTAGATAAAAGTTGCATTCACCACACGCCCATTCGTTCTGCACACGACTGTCTTGTCAGAGGTCAACAGGGCATTTACCTTTCATGCACACGTTATGACCGCTCTGTAACAACATTGAAGATTTTAATTTCTCTTCTCTAACTATAAAACTATGCAGTAAAATAGGTTGATATTTGTTGTGGTAGTAGTACTAAGCAGAACTGTGAAGAAATGGTGATGTACCAATTTGAAGAAGTCATTTTATTAAAAAAAAGTTTTGGAATAGAGGCCGATTCCCTTTTACTTTTATATTTTCCATCAGTGAATATTTTCGGGAAGAAGGTTCTGGGTTCGATTCCCGGAGGCGGCCCTGGTGCCTTTCTGTGTGGAGTTTGCACGTTCTCCCCGTGCTTGCGTGGGTTCTCTCCGGGTTCTCCGGCTTCCTCCCACAGTCCAAAGACGTGCATTAGGTTGATTGGCTTCTCTCCATTGCCCGTAGGTGTGAGTGTGTGTGTGAATGGTTGTCTGTCTATGTGTTGCCCTGCGATGGACTGGCGACCCGTCCAGGGTGTACCCTGCCTCTCGCCCATAGTCAGCTGGGTTGGGCTCCAGCACCCCCGTGACCCCGCATTAGGGAATAAGCGGTTGAGAAAATGGATGGATGGAATATTTTCGGTGATCGCAACACTTTTTACCGTAACTATCGCACGAATCGCGCACCTCGAATATAGCGACTGTTCATTTGAACAGGGAAAAGCAAACAGCGGCCCATTGGACCGCGGTCGGATGAATCACCACGAACCTGCAGTGTAAGGCTTCGAACCTTCGGACCACCACGTGCCTTTGTCTGTTTCGGACAGTGTGGGTGAATTTAAACAGATACAGAACAATAAAACAAACTGGTCATAGTTACCGAGAAATACAACATCTACAAGACGTTTACTGGACATTTTCACAAGTTCTTATGTCTCTGCTCAGACTTAAAACCTTACTACTACTGACCCGGCCGATTCCTCCGTTCGTTGCGTTGGTTGCTGTTCGGCCCTTTGTTCTCCTTTGTTGCTTTCGATCGTCGCTCCCGTCTCGCCCCGGTGTTCAGCTGATCAAAGCATTGGTGGAGATGTAGTGGAGATTTGGCGACGGATAGAATTCCAAATGGAGCTGTAGTATGAACAGGCCTGGTTTCAGTAGAGCTATCCAACTCGAGACTTCCTACTTTTCTTCTTCTATTGCGTTTAACGGCGGCTTGCATCCTCATTGGTGCACTACCGCCCCCTGTCGGTTTCACCCACGCTCATGTTCTTCTACCCATTAAACCCAGTAACATTTAAAAGCTTAAACAAGGCTTCCGCCCCTCTCCCTGATCCCGCAACTTCCAGCACACTCCTCAAACACACATCTTTCATTCCTGCTTCACTCATACTTCTCACCATTCCATTCCTTTCCTCCTATACGTTTCACACTCCATTATAACATGTTCCACTACGTCCACCTCACCACAAAACTTACACCTACCATCCACGTGTCTCCCCATCAAACGTATAGTGCTATTCAGATACGTGTGCCCAATTCTTAATCCACTTAAAATAACCTGTTCTTCTCTCCCCCGACCATCTAGTCCTCCACCTGCCCCCACATTCTTTTTGATACTATAAAGCTTCAGTCCTTCATCCTCTTCATCCCAACTGTCCAGTCAGTCCTTCACAATATTCACTCACACTATGCTTTTACTTTCACCCTTTGACAATTTACCATGTTCCACAACCTCCTCCTGCTCTGTTGCCCTTTTCGCCACCCTGTCCACCCACTCATTCCCTTTATTACACACGTGTCCCGGAACCCACATCAATACAATCTCCCTGCTACTGTTCCTACTTAATAATTCAATAACATCAAATAACACCTCCTGGTGATACTTTACTCTTCCCCCCCACAGTAATTGAAACACCACTGAGAGAGAATCACTGCAGATTAACACCCTATTAGACCTGGAAGACCTTCTATGACTTATATATCAGCCATGCTGTACAGTGTGGTCTGCTGGAGCAGCAGCATCACAGTGAGGGACAGGAAGAGACTGGACAGGGTCATCAACACGTCCAGCTCTGTCTTGGGCTGCACTCTGGACACGGTGCAGGAGGTGGGTGAGAGAAGAGTTCTGTACTGTTGACATTTATACACCACATGCTCTACTGATTCCTCCACCTGACAAAATTCACACAGCCCTGACTGGTGTTTTCCCTTTATAAGTAATCTTTGTCTTGATATTATATTGTATTCCTTTGTGTTTCCTCCTGCTGCCTTCATCTTTCCTACTTCCCTTTGTATCCTATTCTAAATGTCTGCCTGTTTGTCTCTTATTCCAGTTATTTTGCCATTTGTTGATTATTTCACTTTTAATTAAGGTTTTCGCTTCTGCCTTACTAATATCGACATCCATACACCTTTCCTGTTTAATTGCTTCCTTTGCCAGTGAATCTGCTATCTCATTCCCTCTAATCTTTGTGTGGGCCAGTATCCACATAAATGTAACTGCTATATTTACCTGTGCTAACCTAATTAGTGCTTCAGAATTTCATGTGATGATGAAACTGATTTTACTGAAAATAAAGGCGTTTATAGGTTTCAGTGATACACTGAAACCTTGGAAGTGCTTGCATCATTTTACCTGGCTACGACAGAGTTACAGAGGCTAACAACCAGGCTAAAATGAATCCTAGTGCCTGATCAGTCAGTCAGCTCCACTGTTAATCCTATGAATCCTGGTCTTTTTAAGAATGCCACGAGCGCCCACTTATCTATCTACACAATCTACACTAGGCTTGATCTAGCTGCAGTTTCTCATCCTGGCTCAGCAAATGTGCAACGGAAAAAGCCAGGACACGCCGATTGAACTAGGTCAAGCCGCCCTTCCTCTTTTATCTTGGCTTTATTAATCCTACTTGCAATAGCCCCCTGGTCTGGTAGATGTCCACTTATTTTGATATGCCAGGGAAAACAGAGGAGATGTCAACTTGCACGCTGTACCACACCGTACTGCCGATTTGGTGCTCCTTTAGCACCAGACTGTTACACCCACAGTGCAGGAGTGTTACTGCAGGTAACCCCTCACATTAATCAGACTTTACAATATATCACTGCAGTGACACACAATTGTCACTATGCCTTGTTGTACAGTATCTCAGGTCTCCACCATCCACATCATGGTTGCCACTGTGAATAAGTAGGGTATGCAGAGGCAACATTCATACCTTATTACTGATCTATGTACAAGTATTTTTGATAGTATTTAATGAAAGTATTTAATAGTATTACTGTTGTTTTTCCTGCACTATTATTACTGCTGTTTTGTTTTGCTGATATTTTTTCTGTTTGTGTTTACTTTCCTGTTGGTGTTTTTACTGGTATTACTGTTGTTTATTGTTGTATTCTTGCACTAATATTACTGTTGTTTTGATTTTGCACAATTGTTTTACTGCTGGTGGTGTACTTTTCTTTTTGTCCAACATGCTTCTGCGATCAACACAAAATTTCCCCTTGCACACCACAGCACCAGCAAAAGGATTTGGCCTCATTCAACCGGTTGAACCAGCCCTGAAAGGGTCAACTCACAGACAGGCCACTGATGTAGTCTTTTCTTTTACTAGTTTCCTTCCCCAAAACTATCGTATTAATTTGATAATTACTTTATGTCTGTGTGTCTGTGTGTGTGTGCAGGGATATGATTTGGTCATTACATTTCTGTCTACCCCTAATTTAAAAAGGGGGTGTGGAGTGAAACAGCATTAAAGTAAACAGCTGGGGCAGGCCCGAGCCTGACCAGTTTGGCACCCTAGGCAAGATTTCACGTGGTGCCCCGTTGCAATGCATTAAATTCCAGGAATGAACAGGAACAGGTATGAAATTAAGACTAAGAACGCTGGAGAGTGGTGATAATACACACAAAGATCTGGCAGAGGACTGGGGTGAGAACTGGAGGTTGAATACAGTGATGAATTACAGATTAGCGGCAGCTGGTGAATCATGTGACAGGAAGTAAAGTAGGAACTAAACATGCTATAATAGAAACCGGATATGGAGACAAAATAAGACAGGACCTGGATTGTGACAATAAGAAATAATAAGTTCACACTAAAAAGTGCAGTATCACTATTGCTATTTATTGATTAGCAAATAATGTTGTAATTGTTAACAGTGAAGATGTCGTTATCAATCATCGTTCGGAAACAGCAAGATAATATTATTGACTTAACCTTTACCGTAACATTACCTCTGTCTTTGTCAAGCTTTTGTAGGGTTGTAACTTTGATGTTTATGAGCTCATCTCTGGAGAAAGGGTGCCCAGAACTGTGGTAGAAGACTGAATTAAAACATAAAACACGACAAAGTAGAGTGCACTAAAACACAGAGGCAGCCATCTGTAGCTGCCATTGGAACATCTTCATCTGAAGTGAAAGACTCCATTTATGCTGTTATGTACAGCTGTTTCGTTCATTTCTGTAGAAACTTTGACCTGATAAAGATAATTAACTTTGTTTTCTGACGTTTACACCAACGGCCACGAGATGTCACTGTTTGTATTTTGTTTGTTTGTAAGTGTGTATTTGTCTTCTTAGATGCTTGTAGATCATCAATCTGTAAATTGACAGCATACATAATCCACAATCTTCCACAATCTCAAAAGTTGAAAGGGTCAAAGGTCACATACAGTAATCAGCCTTTTGACTATGTGCATCAGCAGTAAGTCCCTGCCAGGGTCAAATTCATGGGATTACCAGAGGATGCTGTCATCTTCCTCCTGAACAGAGCTCTGTCACACCTGGATCAGGCTGGGAGCTCTGTGAGAATCATGTTATTTGACTTCTCCAGTGCTTTCAACACTATCCAACCGTTGCTGCTGAGGGACAAGTTGGTGCACATGGGGGTGGACCAACATCTGTCTGCATGGATGCTGGACTACCTCTCAAACCGACTGCAGTATGTGAGGGCTCACCACAGTGAGTCTGACATGCTCCTCTGCAACACAGGAGCCCCACAGGGAACAGTTCTGTTCAGTTCAGTTTCTGTTCACTGTCTACACCGCAGGCTTCATGTCCAGCTCAGCATCCTATCACCTGCAGAAGTTCTCACATGACTCTGCCATTGTTGGCTTGATTACGGATGACAGGGAGTACAAAAAAATGATTCAGAACTTTGTGGACTGGTGCCAGCGGAACTACCTCCAGATTAATGCAGGTAAAACCAAGGAGCTGGTAGTAGACTTTAATAGGCACACACACTAACACCGGTGAACATCCAGGGAAGGGACTTTGAGAGAGTGGACTCTTACTTGGACGTTCACCTCAACAATAAATTGGACTGGTCACACAATACAGACGCACTTTATAAAAAAGGACAGAGCAGACTCTATCTGTTAAGGAAACTGAAGCCTTTTGGAGTCCAGGGACCACTCCTCGGGGCGGCACGGTGGTGCGGTGGCACTGTCGCCTCACAGCAAGAAGGTTCTGGGTTCGATTCCCGGAGGCGGCCCTGGTGCCTGTGTGGAGTTTGCACGTTCTCCCCGTGTTTGCGTGGGTTCTCTCCGGGTTCTCCGGCTTCCCCCCTACGTCCAAAGACGTGCATTAGGTTGATTGGCTTCTCTCCATTGCCCGTAGGTGTGATTGTGTGAGTGAATGGTTGTCTATCTATGTGATGCCCTGTGATGATCTGGCGACCTGTCCAGGGTGTACCCTGCCTCTCGCCTGTAGCCAGCTGGGTTAGGCTCCAGCACCCCCGTGACCCCGCACTAGAGAGTAAGCGGTTAAGAAAATGGATGGATGGATGGATGGATGGACCACTCCTCCTATTCACTGTGGGTCACCACAGTGGATGTGTGTTAGTGGCAGATTAGTGGTAGATTTTTAAGACAGATGCAACTAGACAACAGACAAAACCCCTATTTATCTCACCAACACAAAAGTGCATCTCCCACAATCTTAGCATTGCCAGCACCACACTGCACTCCTCGGACAGCATTACTGCTGCCAATTTTTTTTAGGAAAATACTAAAACAAATTCACAAAAAGCCACTGAATGAGTAGCTGACAGGGATTTGATAGAAAAAAAAATACATTCAAATTTCTCAATTTTGCTTTAGAACACTACTTAATCCATAAAGTTCCTTAAGGTAAAAAAAGAACATGACACGGGTGAAGCTGCTGCTGTATGTTCTACTTTCTACACAAACGTAGAATTAGGTTTGACATAAAAGTTGCATAACTGTGACAATGTGACCCACAATCTAATACTGACAAAATAACTAAAACATATTTTCCGAATCCCAACTAAAGCGCTCCATAAATCTTAGCTGCGCTTTCATGTCTTTGAGTCATGATTCTAAGTCCTATAACCTTGCCACCATGTTTTAGAAGGACTTGACCTTGATAAAAGGACCTCTTCATGCAGCTGTTGAGTTTCACTTTAATACATCACATGCTTGACGTATCTGCGGTTCTAATCTTGTCGTCACTGCCACCTGACTGTGTTCACATCCAGCCAGTCCTGTTAACATTTACAGCAAATGTGCACACACAGGTAAGTCAACATTTTATTATTGCACCTCCTATAAAAAAAGTTCTGAGTAGGGTAGAAATAGTGTTGAGATACGCTGAGGTACGATTAATGAGCTGTAACTCCAGAAAGACACTTATCACCAAGGTGAGTAATGAGCATGACTGTGTGTGATACCTTAGTTTGAACAAATATAAATTAATTTCTGGTACATCCACACAGGTCCAAGTTGAGCTTTCATGGGTTGAGCTCTGTAGTGATGGAAGCTTGCAAGAGAGTACTACTCACCCGCAGATTTATGGGACTACTGGGATTTCTGGCCTTTACATCTCTTTTCTTGATGTTCTTTCATGAAATGGACATGACACAACAAACCATAGGTGCAACATGTCTGTGTGACTAGACAGTAAATGGATCTGTACAGGAGATAGATGGACAGAATAGATTAAAATCCTGCATTAATATCTTGCTTCTTCTCATCACAGCAGATGAGAAGATGAATCGCACACAAAACCTGAGAAAGCAGCTATTGAATGAAACATGTGATGGTGACAGAGAGGCTTTTTCAGACGGCATGAGTTTAATGGAGCTGGACAACTTCATCGTGGATGACACTCATGGTATCATCTACTGCTACATTCCCAAGGTGAATGAACTAATGGCCTGCACAAACCTAAACATCCCCCCATTTTACCTATCGGTTCTGCAACTAACTGATCAGCCATGTTTGTTCATAAAATTATAAACAGCTCAGTCTTTTTCTATCTACAGGTTGCATGTACCAACTTGAAAAGGTTCATGTTTGTCCTCAACCAGAATCAGCTCGATCTGGACCTCATGTCTTTATCTCCTTACTTCATCCACAACATGAACAATTTCACTCTCCTGAGCAGTTTTCCGAGAGCAGAGATCAGGGTGAGTCTGCATCAGAGGCGGATTCAGTTGGCTCAGGTTCATGTGACAGGTTCTGACACTTATGTTCTGACCACAGGCAAAGCTGAAGCACTACACAAAGTTCCTGTTTGTGCGGGATCCATTCGTCCGTCTCATCTCTGCCTACAGAGACAAGATGCAGAACAATGAGTACTACTATGAAAAGATTGCCTACAGCATTCTTCGTCGCTATGGCAACCTCTCCCAGTCATCACAGACAGCAACCAAGGCTTTTGCATCAGGGGTGCGTCCTTCATTTTACAACTTTATCCAGTACCTGCTGGACCCACAGACGCAGAAACAGCCCTTTGACCCTCACTGGAATCAGATGCACCGCTTGTGCCAGCCCTGCCTCATACAGTAAGGGTGAAAAGTTTTTCTACCATAAATAAAACTTTGAAGGTTATATTTTATTGTGTTGAAAAAACAGAGGACAGACTGGGAAACAAGATGTGAACAAAAAAAGAATAAAAAATCAAAATAACTTTTCCCAAACAGCCAAGAAAATGAAAAAAAATAGAAGTTACAGCTTCCAAGCTGTCTTGTTTGCTGAGCTAGAAGTTCATCCAGCTCTCGTTTTTCCTCCCAGGTATGATTTTGTTGGCCATCTGGAGACTCTTCAGGAAGATGCTGATCTCCTGCTAAAGATCTTGAAGCTGGAGAGCGACATAAAGGTCCCTCCTGGCAATTATAATGTGACTACCAATGGTTTTGTTTGGGGCTGGTTTAGAACAGTGCCACTTGAGGACAGAAGGAGGCTGTACAAGCTCTACGAGGGAGACTTCAGACTGTTTGGTTACAGGAAACCAGTTGAATTACTGGATGCTTGAGAAAAAATCAATTTAAATACATATGCCTACTGGGTCACACAGGAATTATCACAACTGTTGGAAAATATGCATTTAAAAATTGAAGCATTGTTAGAATTTTACTGAATAGCTATGCGTTTTACACCTCCTTCCTTCTGCTTAGGGAGTACAGGCGTGTGATCTGAGCAGAAGGTATGTTCCTCATGTACTGTGTAACCATGCTCTGCCCCAGGGTGGACACTAATTATTTAATGAGCTGTATTCTTCACCTTTGTGAGAGGAAGTTGCCTTTGCTGTAAACTGCTCTCTCCTTGCAAGTAAATCCTGTAGTACAGTTGGACACAAATGTGTAGCTTACATATAGGGTTCATACAACAAAGTTTTAAAGGTCAAAATCAGCAGGCAGCAGGATATTCAGGCATTCAGCGGTCAAACACAGGAATCTTAACTTCAGCGATGGTACAGGCAAGGGCAAGGTAAGGTCAAAAAACAGGCACAAGCAATAACCGGCTGGATGAGTGCTGGAATGTTGACTGACAAAGTGAAAGGTACAAACAATCTGGCAAGGTGACAAGGTGACTGGCTAGACTAAACATAACAACAAATAAAAAACAGCTCTGGCAACACGACAGGAAATAAAGGAAACGTGACTTAAGACCAGAGCTAGAATTATAAATAAAACTGGAAATGACACAGACATGGCTACAGAGGATGTGATTCATGACAGGTCTAAACTGATTGTGTTTCTTTTAGTAAAAAGGAAGTTAACAATTTAAAATACACAATTTAACAACAATAAAAGGCAGCTTGGGCTGCACGGTTTAGTTAATCGTTCTTGTTCATTGTTCACAGCTCAGGCCCTGTGGCCTATTTGCTAGGTTTTCACATGATTTCAATTGCTTGTGGCATTTGTGATTATAATTTGTCCGCTGAAGCAAACCACGTTATCTTTAGTATATAGTGTTTGAGAACCACGAACATTATTACAACACCCAGTGCGCTATCTGCTGTAAATGAACAAAATGAACAAAAGACTTGAAGTAATTTGTTCACTTTACTGTTAGAGAGTTAAAGATCTGAGTCAGTTAAAATAATCAAAATTTCCCTTTTTTCCATCTCTACTTAAGAGGACTGGGTCCTCGTAAACAGATTTGTGATAGTACATTGACTGACACAGTGGCAGAGTAGAAACTGCGAAAATTTTAATTAATTTAGACTATATAGATGTCATTGTAAGTCAATCTATAGGGGAATTTTAACTTCTTAGAGGAAGTCTCAGAGACCTTTTGTGTTGTATGTCTGATTAAGAAAATTGAGAGGTTGGTTTACTGAGACAGCTGTGTCCCTTAGTAAACTAGTTCCTGTAGAAGCCTGGCACAGTCGATGATCTCTGTGAACACCGTGAATGATCGTTGGTCTCAATCCTCGTAGTGAAATAATTAAATAACTTAAAAATGGGACACTATTTGTGCTAATACGCACCAAAAAAACATTTTTCTTTTTTTATAAGTGGTGTAAAACTATAGAATACATTAAGGGAGGACATAAAAAATAATAGAATAAAACAAATAAAAAATATATAATGGAAAAATATAATAAATAACACAAATAATATAATAAAATAAAGGCAATATTATATAATGGATAATGTGTTAATTGAAAATATATGCAAGAACAGGCTTGTTGATTGATCAGATGGAACATTGTGGGTGTCATATACAAATATTAACATTCTGTAATAATTCCTTAATATAATACATTATGTGATGTATGAAAATAATACTCTATGTACAGTACAGATATTGATTACAGACCAATGATTGAAAGGGAATGTCATGGGGCAGGACTAGATAAGTCTAACTTCTTCCTACACCGTTCCAGCATGTACTAGGTAAATTAAAAGCTGATTAGCATTTACCTGTATATGTGTGAAATTATGTGTGTTTATATATCAACTGCTTTTGTGTCTGAAATAAAGAAGAATTAAAAAAGAAGGTCCTCAATGGCCACAACATGTCACACGAGGAACAAACCATAATCCAAGCTAGGCAACCTTAGGGGCATGTGTATCTTGACCTTAGTGCAGTAGGAGCCACAGAGGGAGGACATATGCTAACAAGATCAAAACCAACATCTAAGAATTTTGAAAAAGAAGACAGAAAGCCTGGTTAACAACTTGACTCTATAGTCATGTCATGTCTAGCTTCCAGTCTTAATTTGGTACTTAACATTGCCTTGCCTGCTTCTTCACTTCTTGTATTTGAACTCTGCCTTTGTATTTTTGACCAGTGCTGGAAACTAACTGCTTATTGCCTGATCCCTGCCTGTTTTGTTTGCTCTGCCAATCTGTGTACTGACCTCTGTCTGTCTGACTACCTAGTGAGCATTAAAGCTACTAAACCTAACCTCGCCTCTGAGCTGTGCATTTGGGTTCTACACCTCTCCTGACAAAATCAGATGAAGATTCAAATTATGAAGAAATTTATCTTTTAATTTAACCTTAACCCCACCCATGATTTTGGGAAGCCAATGAACCAAGAACTATGACGGTCTATCAAACCTGGACCAATACATTACTCATCTACTGTACATATCTAGATGAGGCGTCATGAAGCGTTTAGACGCATTGCAAAACTGTATTGATACTGTGTCACTGAATACTGACACCTGCTGGACTTTAAAAATCCTTACAAACAACCTAGTTGACAGCTGACACTGATTTATTTGATGACCTAATATATACAATAACATAATTTAAGTCATTCAATTTTATTTAGTATTATTTCATATCTTTATTTAAATTTAAATAATTAAATAATTAATTGATATTCCTGACACAGTCGACAAAGTGAACATGTTTCATAATGTGAAAATCTAAGTGAACATGGGGATGCCTTTCTTTTTCAATTTTTTCAAGTTTTTCCAACGTTTTAGTCTGTTAGCTTTTTTGATACAAGTCCTCCAGCTGTAGAAAAGACCTGTTTACATAGCACAGATGAGGCTGGAGTGCAGAGAAAATGTAAGGACAGCCAGAAGAGGTTTGGATAGAGGGTCTAGAAGTGTTGCTGGGATCAACACACTGTGAGGTGGTTTTATTTAAAGAGGAAAGTTCTGTCAAACATTTAACCTGCAGAAAATATTATGATTAGTAAACTAAGAGTCACCTTGAAATTAATCTGAATTCAGATACATCAAGTGGAAACTTGAACAGGATGAAACAAGAAAAACTAAAAGAGATACCTTATTTTCCGATATGAGATCAAAATGGTCCCACACAGTGGAAACCTTTCTTTTAGCTTGAGGCTGCTCCATAATTATAGAGGAATTTGACGATGAACGCCAAACGCTCAGGGATTCCTTTCGGCAGATGCAGCCCAACACATGTGCTTCTTTATAAACAGTTTGGCGCCTCAGGCATCGACTGATACGGGATCTGTATCGGTCACATGACTTTCCTAACGCGATACGTGCACAGACACGGGGTTTCGCTCTGCGCGCCAACACATCAGTGTTGCCGGACACATCACTACCCACAACCATAGTTAAATTTTTTTATTTCACATGTTTAAATGCATCAGAAGGACATAGACCATCTTCCCTCATGTTCTCCTGTTGGTTTGGCTAAAGAGAGTGACCCCATAGCCAGGCGCAATTTTGAAACCTTTGGCCTCCGCCAAAGGTTAATAGGAGTAATTGAGTTTGTAGTGGGTTTTGGCTTAATTTGGAGTTATTTTATTGATTATTGAAATAGGAAGAGTGTAACAGCACAGATTATTGGTTATTGTTTGTGTTTGTATTATGTTTATGTATTCGTTTGGTTTATTTCATTCCCTCGGTCTTCCCTGTGCAGCAAAAGGATAAGTCTGGAAAGAGCCGGCATAGGATAAAAGGACTTATCATTTCCACGAGATAGTATGAGGAGGCTGCTGGGCAGGGGCTGTGGGCCTTTTGCTAGGGATGGTAGCTGAAGCCTCTTAAAGCTTCCACAAGGTTCATCGGATTGTGCTGTAAAAATAAAAATATTGTGCAGCTTTAAAACCACACAGAACAGTGATATCTGGTGGTGCATTGCAAGTAAATCATCTGCTCCAACCAGCGTCATTGTTCTTGCTGTACTTCAATATGTACATAATCATTTTATGTGATTATTTTGTGATAGATTTGTGATGGTGTGAGAACTGCTTGTGCTACATTGTGAATAATACGTATAAAGTAAGAGGGGGTGTGCTTGTGAAACAGGGACAAGCTAAAATTACTACATGGGCTATTTTTCAGATTTTTTATTTAAAAACAGGATTTTATGAACAGTGCTAGGTTTCAGCCTCCTTCGTCTTTGGCTGACGACTTTGCCAGCCTTGGAGAAAATCCTTTCACAGGACACAGAGGAAGCAGGTGTGCACAAGAAGTTCATTGGCAGCTCATAAAGGTGCGGGTATAAAATCTTGTCGGGGACCCAGTACTTCAGTGGGTCCTCTCTTCGTGGAAGTTGGGGTTCCTTTAAGTAACTATAAAGTAGTTATTGGGACATTGTCATTCAGCAGCAGAGCATCAAATAAATAGTGATGTATATCGTAATCTTGACTTTACCTCTGAACCTCCACTGTAGCACTGGCTCCATGCTGGTCACCTGCTGCTGAGCCCCAACATCCCTGTCCAGCAGGGCCCACAGACCGCCGTCCTCCAGTTGTTCACAGAGCCTGTTCTAGGTTGTGAATGTGGCTGTGCCTGTGCTGGTTCCACCTGCATTGTTGCAGCACACTCGCTGGTCAGCCTATCGATGGCAGTTCGGGCAGAGCCTAAGCTGCAGAACCCCAGCTCTTTAAAGCTAGGGTCCAATAGGGTTGACCTTCTGCAGCATCGCAAATTTCTCATAGAGGTTATTTCTTAAGTTTGTAGCCAGTTTTCACCCAGTGATATGTTTTTATAACAAGTCTTATAACTGCCTAATTTTGTGCATTTATTTTTTTACAAAACCATTCTTTTGATTAATAATAGAATCTAACATTTTATTGAACAAATTAGCAAAAAAAACTGCAAATAAATCCACAGAACTAGAACCGAACTCAAGCAAACTGTTTTATGACTGGCTTATATTTCCTAATGTTTATTATATAATAATTTAAGTTTAATAGATAATATAAGTTTAATATATAATATAATGCATTTATTTTGTTACAAAACAGTTCTTACTTTTTAATATTTTAATCAAACATTTTATTGCACAAAATAACTGCAAACAAATTCACAGAACCAAACTCAAACAAACAGTATTAATTTCCTCAACAATGGCTGGCATTCAAAAAAAGATGCCCCAGAACTCAGAACCACATACTACAGATGTTTTCAGTGACTGCAGAGGCTCAGGAGAAGATGGGAATTTTCCTGTGTAGTGTGAACATATTGGTGTTTCTTTAAGGTAGAGTTATGAGAGAGAACGCTTTTCCAAACTATTCACATGAGTGAGGTTTCTCTCCAGTGTAAACACGTTGATGTACCAGTAAATTACTTTGTTGAGAGAACACTTTTCCACACTGTTCACACCAGTAAGGTTTCTCTCCACTGTGAAGACATTTATGTATCTATAGATAATGGTCATAATTGAATAACTTTTTTTTACACCGTTCACTATGGGGTGCCAAATGTAAAAGGAGCACCTATAACTAGTTTTCTCACATTTAACTAAATGACACAACATGTTTTCTCACATTTAGTTAAATGTGCAAAAGTCTAAATGTAAATGTTAAATGTAAATGTTAAATGTTAAATGCTAAATGTTAAATGTAAATGTTAAATGTAAATGTTAAATGTTAAATGTAAATGTTAAATGTAAATGTTAAATGTTGGCCGAGTGTAAACTGAATATTCATGAATGTGCAAGTAGACTCCATCCCTACCCTCAAACAGCGCTGGTCTCGGATCAGAGACGCGAACTCAATCACCTCAAACAGTGCGCGCAAACCCCGCCCACATCTGATCTGGAAACTTTTGTTTTTAGCCTGGATGTAACTTCGGCTAGCTAGTATAGTTAGCCAACTAATTCTCCACCGGCGCCACACAAATATTCTTTTTAAACCTACTTGACTCCTCATTAATGGTGTTTACGACAGAACGGCAGTTTGAAGCGGAGCCTCAGCCCGCACACCTGCCGTTACAGCCCGTTCAATCTCCCCCAACGGGAGGGAGTCTGAGCTGGCGGCCATGATGGCTTCGACTTCAGGCTTCTCTCCAGTATTTTCGTGCACCGATCCAGTGTCAGATGTGGGCGGAGCTATGCGTACTGTTGGACGTGTTTGAGTCCGCGTCACTGATCTTAGATCAGCGCCGTTTGAGGGTAGGGGTAGAGTCTACTTGCCCATTCATGAATATTCAGTTTTACACTCGGCCAACATTTAACATTTACATTTAACATTTACATTTAACATTTAACATTTAACATTTAACATTTAACATTTACATTTAACATTTACATTTAACATTTAACATTTAACAGTTAACATTTAACATTTAACATTTACATTTAACATTTATATTTAACATTTACATTTAGACTTTTGCACATTTAACTAAATGTGAGAAAACATGTTGTGTCATTTAGTTAAATGTGAGAAAACTAGTTATAGGTTCTACTTTTACAGTACATTTGGCACCCCATAGTTCACATGAGTAAAGTTTCTCTCCAGTGTGAACACACTGATGTATCACTAAGCTACTGCAATAAGACAATGCTTTTCCACACTTTTTGCACAAATAAGGTTTCTCTCCAGTGTGAACACGTTGGTGTCTAACTAACTTAGAGTGATTATAGAACGCTTTACCACACTCTTTACAACAATAAGGTTTCTGCTAGTGTGAACAAAACAGTGGACTTTCAAAGTATCTGACCTTTTAAAAGCTGCTCCACATTCAGTGCAAGTGTATGGTCTTTCTCTTGTATGAATTTGCTGATGGGCTTTTAGTTTACTTCTTGTTTTAAATGTATTGGCACACTGGTCACAGCTATATGGTTTCTCTACAGAGCGAATCTTCTGATGATTCTTCAGTGAGTATGGCCTGGCGAAGGTTTGGTCACATTGCTGACAGAGATACGCCCTTGAGCATCCTCTTCCTCTTTGTTTCTAAAGAGATGGACATAAAAGAGAAGAAAATTAAAGCTCATGATTACACCAGAAAACTACAACACCAAAAGGGAGCAAAGTCTAAAAACCTCTGTTACTTCTTTAGTGTGTCTGAACAGGACACAGATGTGGTCTTACAGTTTGTGTAACATGGAAGTGATCATAACTTACTGTATGATCAGATATGGCCCAGATACCTATAAACTATTGTGCCCCACATTTGGCAAATATATGACATCAATCAAAGCTAAATTGAGTGTAAACTATCTATAGCCCACATTTATCCTAACATGAATCCTTTCAGCACATTGATTAATCAGAGTGTCTACTTTACATCGCGTTTTATTAAGGAAGCACCCATATGTTTGTGATTGACTTTCTGACTGTGCGGAATAGACAGAGAAGACAGAGCGGATTCTTCTTTCTACCTTAAATAAATAGCTATCTTTTTAAAGAGATATTGAAGGCATTTCATTTATTCTTACACACCAACCACACAGTTCCTGTGCTCAACAAAAGTCAAAACAATCACCAACTTATCGAAGATGAGACAAAAAGGCCTGTCCTTCAGGGCACACATGATGACTAACAAAACATAGGACAGAGCAAACCTTCACAAAAGACAGAAATAACATATCTGTAAGCTGCGACAACTATGACGAACTGACAAAAACCAGGAACACAAGAGGTGAAACAGGTTGCAGTAATTCCGCACAGGAATTCACAAAAACTGAACACAAAAAAAATGTATTAAAGCTAATGGGCTTAAATTTGGGTGTGCTCTATAGTGCTTAGGTTATGATATAAAAAAGGACATAATAAAAAGGAGGAGACTAGTTTATGGTAGAGTCAAGAATGTTCAGCCATTACAGGTAGAAATAAAGCCCGTACAATTTTTACAAAATAACTATTTACATACACCTCATAAAACGTTAAAAAGGGAGTCAGCAACAGTGAGGAGAACTACAAAATGCAGAGTGAGAATATTGAAAAGAGTCTAAAGGCAATGTAAATCCGGATGTTTAAAATAACTAAATTGAATAAGTATTGTAAACTCATGAAAAGCTCTAATAACTAACTCTATAACTAACATTTTGAGTTTCCGTGACATTTTTTTTCTTTTTTTGAGTGAAGTAAACAAATAATTTTTGATTACCTGAATTAAGTAGGCAACACTCTAGATTTCGGTGGTGACCACATATTTGTGTCTCCATAGAGACAGGATTTGAAGCTTGGTCATTGGCTGCCCCGAAGCTGCATGAAAAACATGGCATTAACGCAGCATCATTTACTTCATTCAGCCATCTCACTGACAATTTAGTTCTGTTCAACACTGAAAACTTAACATATGATTCGAGTAGAAAATAATGCTGCAAATTTCAGTTCTTAATTTTAGTTTAATTCTTAGTTTTTAATGTTACACTGTTTGGTACTGTATGCGTAGTACATACGTATTGTGAGAGATGTGGGTTGTGCAACACGATGAGGGAAGATGTTGGCCAAAAGACCATTGTTTTTTATGGTTTCAGTGATCAGGTTAATAAGAAATTAGTGAAAAAAATGTTTTGACTGAAAATGATACTATATATATTTTAACTTAAAACAATCTGGTAATTAGTACACTAAAAGTAAAGTTTTAAGTGGAGTAGTTAAAGGAGCTACTACATAAATAAACACTTCACAAAGAGGATAATAACTAATCTTTTTTTTTTTTGTTCTGTCCAGCAGTTTAGCAAGCAGCATATATTACGCTGAATGCCACATTGTGATGGACAGCTTTGCTTTAACAAGAAGAGTATATTTAGAATATATATACTTATTAAGGGGTGCAACCAGCTGCTGAAACCAAGCAAATCTGTTAAGTAAACAATCGGAGCAAATAAATAAATAAATAAATAAAAAAAATAAATAAGAAGCAGGGATGTACCTTAGGCTAACACATTCATAACTAAACCATTTTTGTACTGTGGTTTACCTTGGAGATTAATACTAATACCAATAATAGTGCTAAGGTATGTGCACATACTAATTCAAACATATACATACAATATACATACATATGTGCATTATTATACATATCCCATACTACTTAATAAAAGTCATGACATACAACACCACAAATTCCATATTCACACATTATTCATATTGGTAGCGATAAGTATCAATAATACTTACAGTTGGATTTGGAAAGTGTCCCACTACAAGGTTAGTAAGGCTGTAGCTTAACATTATTCACCCAAAGGGTGAGGCAGACGTTGGTGCATGAACAATGCCACTTGTGGAAGCCAGGGTGATGTGAGGGGCTCCGCCACTACGCCCATCCAGCAAGCAGAGGAAGGAATCCCAGCAGCCAGGGAGCCCACACACCTTCAGTTCCAGGAGGGCAGGTGTTGCAACCCAAGCCGCCCACACAGAGCCCCCCAGGCAGAGCTGCAGCAGCCACAGAGACAGCACCCGAGGCCAAAGTGGGCCACCGGGGGTCAACGCTGTCCGCCCCATGAGAACCAGGGGCAAACACTCCCCCCGGCGGGAGGGTTGGCCTGAAAGAGTAGAGCCCGAGGACCCACGGTCCGTAGGGAGCCCGCCAGAAGATGCCCCCGCGCCCAGAGTGGGGCCCGCCCCCAGCCCACCACCCCCACATGGGCGGAGCGGGGCCTACCCCATCGGCCCGACCTCATCACCTGGCGCTACAGCGGCCTGCAGCACAAGGCCAGCACTTGGTGGGGTCAGCAGAAAAGAGGCCACCCAGGCAGACGATCATCGTACCCCGGGCGAAAAACCGGACCCCCCACACTTCAACCGCACCACACGCATACCAACTCTTTTTGCAGTTAAAACTGGGTGGTGATCTCCCCATCAGGGCCAGTGGCCGAGGCCACAACTGGCCTCGGCCCCAGGCCCCAGTGAAAGAGCCCATCCCCGGCCCTAAATGTATGTGTATGTAGCTAAGTATGAGGAACTTTGGGAGATACCCAATTACCCAATTCTCCGGGGGGTCCAGCAGACAGAGCCATCAATAGGAAGGCTCCGTCTACTGGCCCCCCCGAAAGGAGCCCCCAGATTCCTGGACAAGTGTGTATGACTAATGCAATTAAAACTGCAGAGCATCCCACTTGGAAGGGACGGAACCACTTCCCAGTAGCCCCGGTCCCTCCATCAGCGGGACGCCCCTTGCAGACCTAAGTGGATGAATGCGGAGAAATGTAGTTGGGAAGCAGAGCGCCAGGGTCCGCAGAGCCAGGTTCCCGACTGGCTCTGCTACCTATCCCACCACCCCCCACAACCCCCAGCCAGGAAGGGACAGCCGAGACCCAGGGACCGCAGTACTACTGCCCAGGCGCCACACGCAGCACATCCAGAGCCATCCTCACCCTTCTTTCACACTTACCCGTTCTCTCGCTCAAGTATGCCCATGCTCGCCCCGTGTAGTGTGACACTCAAACCCACACACATACTCTGCGGTTGTGCATTGAGGGCCAGCCTCCGCCCAGGGCCCAATGAAGGTTCTAGCCTGAGTAGTCCGCCAACCCCCCCTGCAACAGGCCCGAGCAGTTACCAGAGGGCGTCGGACCGCTAGGGCAGGCAGCGCCCCACCCGAGCGGGGGCAGCGCCCCAGGGGAGAGACACCCCTCCGGGCACAGGCAGGCACCCCCAGAGGGAGTCCCCCGGACGCAGGTCACCCAGGTCTCCACCCCCAGGTCCGCCCCCGCACACCGGCAGGGAGGCCCGCCTCCGGCTCCCCGGAGACAGGCACACGCCAACCCTCAAAATGGTCCCACCCCGGCACAGGGCCGCCGGTCTCAGCAGCCACCACACCCCCGCCGCAGGGGACCCATGCGGCCAGCCCAGAATCCACCAGTCCCGTTGTCCCGGTCCCTTAGGTAGGCACGCACCCCCAACCACCAGTCACCCCTCCACCACTGTGCCAGACATGACGCAGAACCCGAGCCCCACGCATCCTTACCTGGAAATGGAATCAATCAGAGTATAGTTTTTGGTCATTGATTTGATGAAGCAGACAATGTGTCTAAGGTGGTATAATCTAACAAGCTGTTCAGGTATTGAGTAATGCTTAATTTTTTTTAGCTTTCCAGTTCATGAGGATGATTTTCTTTGCGACACAGAGGGCAGAAAGAAGTGTGTGTGATGAGTTTGTCTCTAGATCAAGCCCACTTAGATCTCCTAGAAGACAAAGTGCAGGGGCTGCTGGGATTGGACAGCTTAACTGGGTTGACAGGTGTTCACATACTCTTTGCCAAAATTGCTGCACAGGTGAACATGACCAGAATGCATGTAGGAATCTATCTGCTGTGTTATCTGTACAGTGAGGGCAAATATTTGAGTTTGTGAGACCCATTTGGAACATCCTTTGTCCTGTATAGTGAGTTCTATGAAGAATTTTGTATTGTATTAGTTGTAAATTTGTATTTTTTGTCATTCTGAATAAATTAGAACATATGTTATTCCAGAACGTGTAATTAGTGGTGATATTGAGATCCGCTTCCCATTTAGAGATCGGAAGGCTCACTGTCTGGTCTACATTGGAAATTAAGATATAGATTTTGGATACTGTCCTTTTCCCTGATATATCAATAAATCGCTCTATTACTGGTGGTGGTTGCATGTGGATGGGAGTATTCTTACTTTTTGCATTAAGTATTGACTTTAGTTGTTGGTATTCTAAGAAATTGGCACTAGTGATTTCATAGTGAGACACTAGTTCTTCAAAAGAGGTAAACTTGTCTCTTGTGAAAACATGTTTCAGATGTGTTATCCCTTTGATATGCCAAGTTGGAAAGTGTATTGCCTTTTTGTTTTGTATGATGTCTGGATTGTTCCAGAGAGGTGTGTTTTGGCAAAGAGTAAGCGAAGACCCATTAATTTTAAGAAACCCCCACCAGGCTTGCAGAGATGCTTTTATGCTAATGTTCTGGTAACAACTATGATGTTTGATTTTGGTGCTGATAAAGGGCAGATCTGCAACTTTAATATTTCCACAAAAGGTTTGTTCAATGTCTATCCAGGAGGAGTCTGCTGGCATGGGTTTTATCCATTTGTGGACATGGTTCAGTCTATTGGCAAGAAAATAGTGGTGGAAGTTAGGTAGTTCTAGGCCGCCGCAGCGTCTGGATTTTTGAAGAGTTTTTAAACTAATTCGTGGTGGCTTGGTTTTCCACAAAAACTGTGAGATGTAGGAGTCTAATGTCTTAAACCACGCCTGGGCTGGCTGAGTTGGAATCATTGAAAATATGTAATTAATTTTTGGCAGGATCATCATTTTTATGGTGGCAATTCTTCCCATAAGTGAAATGGGTAAGGACTGCCATCTTTTGAGGTTGGCTTCTATTTGTTTTAATAATGGATTGTAGTTTAGATCAATAAGCTCTGATAGCCTAGACGACAATTCAATGCCCAAGTATTTAATGTTCCCTGAATGGAGTGTGGTAGAGGAGATGTTAGTCACCTTAAGGTTAAGTGGTAGCACTATAGATTTGGTCCAGTTAATAGAGTACTCTGATAGTCCTGAGAATTCATCTATGAGGCTGATAGTTGTAGGAAGAGACGTCTGTGGCTCCAGGAGAAACAGTAACACATCGTCAGCATATAAACTTATTTTATGATTTACTGATTTGGTCGATATTCCAGTAATTCCTTCATGCTGTCTTATTGCTGCGGCTAGAGGTTCAACAAATATTGCAAATAGTGATGGGGACAGTGGGCAGCCCTGTCTTGTCCCTCTATGCAGATTAAACCTTGGTGAGATCTGGTTGTTTGTTCTGACTGCAGCGTTTGCTGAGTTGTATAATATTTGGATCCAGTCTATGAATGTTTCCCCAATGCCGAATTTGTGCAGGGTGGCTAAAAGAAACTTCCAGTTTACTCTATCGAAAGCTTTTTCTGCATCTAAGGAGACGATGGCTGACTCTAGTTTATGGATGGTGACATAATCAATTAAATTAATTAGTCTGTTCATATTGTTTGTTGACTGTCTACCTTTAATGAAGCCTGTTTGATCAGAGTGAATTATATATGGAGTGATTTTTTCTAATCTTCTAGCAAGTGCTTTACACACTATTTTTAGATCTACATTTATTAGTGAAATTGGTCTATAACTCGATGGGAGTGTAGGGTCCTTTCCTGGTTTTTGGAGCAGGCTTATGAAGGCAGAATTCATATTTGTGGGTAATGAATGTTGTTGTTTAATTTTAGCTAACATTTTGTAAAAGCTGGGTGCCAGCATGGACCAGAACTCTTTATAAAATTCAGTTGGGAATCCATCTGGTCCTGGAGCTTTTTTATTGGGCATCTCCTGCAGAGCTTCATGTAGTTCTGCCAAAGATAACAATGAGTCTAGAGTTGTAGATTGTTCTTCATTTAGCTTTGGCAGTTCTAGTTTATTCAGAAACGCCTCTATGGCTGAGGTGGGTGGATCTATTTGGGACGTATATAACGCTTGGTAAAAGTTTTTAAAGGTATCATTTATTTCATGGGGATCACGAGTAATGTTGCCTTCCTTATTAGTTATTGAATGGATGATTTGTTTCTCTTTATTATTTTTTAATTGGTTAGCTAGAAATTTACCACATTTATTAGCATGGTCAAAGTTCTCCCAGCGTAATTGGTCTATCTGAAACTGAGTTTTGCAATCAATTATATTATTTAATTTCAGCTTTAGATTCTTTAGGTCTTCTAGGACATCATTGGTTGGAGAGGCTGCATATTTAATCTCTAGAGATTTTATTTTTTGTTCTAATTCTAATTCAAGTAACATGTCCTTTTTTTCTTGTGTGATGAATATGAAATAATTCTACCGCGCATAACTGCCTTCCCAGTCTCCCAAATAACACAGGGTGAGATTTACGGTGTATCGTTGATGTCTATAAAGGTTTTCCATTCTCTCCTGACATAACTGATGAAGTCTTGATCATTGAGTAATGATGTATTAAACCTCCAATTCCTGGTTGATGGTGTGGCTGTCTTAATCAACGAAATGGACATTGGTGCATGATCACTGATTGTGATAGAGTGAATATTGGTGTCAGAGACATCTTGTAAGACTGAGTTATTTACTAAAATATAATCTATACGGGAGTGAGAGTGGTGAACTGGTGAGAAAAAGGTATATTCCCTGGATGTAGGATGAAGAGAACGCAATGTGTCACAGAGACCAAAGTCATCCATGTACTGTTTTAAGGTCTGTACTGATTGCCAGTTCCTGTTGCTCACAGCTTTGCTTAGCCTGTCCAACTCTGGGTTAAATACTAAATTAAAGTCCCCTCCTACTATAAGTTTGGAACCAGAGTGAGCAGACAGTGATGTGAAGAAGCTGTGAAAGAAAGAGGGGTCGTCAGCATTAGGGCCATACACATTAGCTATGCAATATTCAATGTTTCCTATCACGATATTAATGATTATATATCTCCCTTCTGGATCTACAATGGTATCGTTATGCGTAAAGTTAATCTTTTTATTTATCAGGATGGCGACCCCTCTTTGTTTAGAATTGTAACCGGCTAAGTAAGCATGTGGGAACTCTGCTGATGCCAGAGTGTAATTTATAATTTTGGGAATATGAGTTTCCTGTAGTAAAACAATGTCTGCTTGTAGGGTTTTCAAATGGTTAAATATTTTAAATCGTTTCTCCTTCTTATTGATTCCACGTACATTCCAAGTGACAATCTTCAATCTACCTGACTGCTGTGGATCACTAGTCTTGTGTGTATGTAGTGTGACAGACTTTAGGTGTGTGGCTAACCTTAAGTACCTGTGTATTCTGAGTTGTGTGTTATCTATGTATGTGCACGTGTTTCCCCTGTGCAGTAGATGTTTGTGTGTGGCTGCTGGAGGGCTACATAGCTGGCTGACTACGTGGGAGAAGAATAGAGAAAAGGATGTAGACAGTGTGGAGTGAAAGTAGGTGAAGGAAAAAGAGTAAAGGGAAGGAAAATTAAAGTGAAAGGAAAGTGCGTGATTACGTATGGTGAGCGCTTTGCAAAGTGAGTGAGTGAGTGACATTAGATTGACAATAAACATTTACATGAAACATCTGCGAGAGAGCGAGTTTGAATACTGGATGTATAGTTATAACACATAGTTGCATTGCATCTATTGTTTTTTTTAACAAACCTTTTATATTAAACCATTGTTTTTACATACCACCTGCTAGTACAGCCACGGAGTTGCTTCCCGGTCCCGGTAGAGCTCTCCGTTGACGTACAGTTTGTCGACGCTGATGACAGCCCTGCAGCCTTCTGCCATGAACCTCTTACTGATGGGGAACAGTCGGCGGCGGCGGTCGAGGATCTCCTTGGGGAACTGGTCGTTGACGCTGTAGTCGGTTCCCTTCAGCTGTCTGCCCCGGCTCTTAACCAGTTTCTTCGCCTTAAAGTCATGAAACTTGGCAACGATGGGTCGAGGACGCTGGCCATCCGGTCGTCTTCCTCCGAGTCTATGCGAACGGTGGAACGCCATCTTGTCGACAACTTCCGCTGGAATCTTCATCTGTTGTTTAATGAAGTTTTTAATTGTGGTTTCCGTGTTTTCCTCCGCCTGTTCTGGAATCCCCGAGAACACCAGGTTGTCCCTCATGCTGCGGGCCTGCAGATCGATGATACCTTCTTTTATTTTTTTATTTTCGGCCGCTAGCTGAGCCACATCCTCCGTCAGGGACTGCACCGTTCCTTTCAGGGCCTCGTTCTCGGTGGCGAGAGAAATCACCTGCTGCTGGCTAAATTCCAGTGAGTCGCGGAGGGCCATGAACTCTTTGTGGAGAAGTTCCACTAGCGCCAGACGTGCGTCGAAGCTTGATATTTTTTTCTCGATTGACTCCAGGATGTCCGTGATGTTTTTATCCGCCGAGCTAGCTCCAGGTGACTCAGGTGAGTCAGACGGACGGGAACGCTTGTTGGGAGCCGTCTCCTTTTTCCCCATTACCAGACGCTCGAAGCACTCGTCGATATACTCGAAACTTTCTTCGGTGTTATCCAGAATGGTAGGGTGGTTGATTATTTTCCGTAAAATAAGGTAGTTATTTATTTAAATTGGCGGATAGTTTGTCGCGCTGTTGTTTACTACCGGTGTCGCGCCGCCTTGTTGAATTTCTCGTGCTGTTCTCGCAGAGTCTCGCGTCCTCTCTCACAGCATCGCGTCCCCTTGCCAGTTGATGCCAGAGGATAATAACTAATCAAATTAATCTTCAAGTATAAAAGGCAATAGTTGCATACTTTGATACTGAATGTTGAGCTTTGGTTTGATAAGAACTTGACATAAAGAGAATTTAAGCTGTTTATGCTTATGTTCTCTCAAAAGAATAGTTTGTAATGGATTAATACACTCAGTAATGGATTGTGGGTGTATTATTTATGGGCCAGGGTCTAAAACATTAAGGAAATTGAACAAGTTGACAAGACAACATGTGGCAGCAAATTAGAAAGGATACGATGTCAGTCGTCCTACTCAAGTTCTGTCTTCATTAACGAATCAAAAGAGACATCAATTTTGATTATAGAAAAACAGGTTAGAAGTTGGAAACAAGGAAATAAGTCTGACAATACCGTTTTCAGTTCTTCCATGTTTGTTGAAAGAAGCAGAGGTGGATCTGAACCTGTTAACGAAAAGGAGAGAGGACAACAGTGAAGCCAATGGAGTAATGAAATACATTAGTAAAAATTAGAATGACTTCATAAATGTATATACACAGATGGTTCAAAATCAATAAATAGCGATGTAAGTTTGGTTTTGTTATCAAATGTTGTGATAAACAGAAAGACTTAATAACTTGTGTATAGGAAAATGAATAGTATTTTTAGTACATTAGTTTGGACAGAGGCCTGCAAAAGCCTTCATAGGTTTAGATTAAATTTCCTATAGAATCAGGCCAATTTATATGAATGATAGTTAGAATAGTTAGAATGAGATTTGGCTCATGGCTCAATTGTACAATGAAAAGAATGAGGAAACGTGATTCAGGATACTGTGAATGTGGAGAAGAGGAAACCTTTAAGTAAGTGCTTTATATATTACTACGACAAACCCTGGTTCACAGCAAGGCTCAGACAGCTGACATCAGAGAAAAAAACTCCATTCAGGAGTGGGGACAGAGACAAAAACAAGGAGGCAAAGCACAGATTTGTCAAAGAGGTGAGAAAAGCTAAATCAGCTTATGGCGATGGAACAGCGGTTCTCAGGCAACGACTCTGCCCCTCTCTGGAAAGGGCTCAAAGACAATCAAACTACAAGCCCAGTGCCCCCCCCCCACCACCACTGTATGAACAACCTGCATCTGGCCCACGACCTCAATACATTCTACTGCCACTTTGAGCAGGCAGCAGCAGACCCCATCCACCCCGCCATTGTATACTAACAGGCCCACGGCACCATCCGATCCACCCACACAGCTTCACACCTCATTGTCCCCTACCCCCCTCTCCAATGAAGAGGGTGATGTGAACGAACTCTTCAAAACGGCTGAACCCCCGCATGGCCCTCCACTTCATTCTCCAGCATCTGGACTCTCCAGGTTCCTATGCCAGGATACTGACAAGAGGCTCCGGTTCATCAGGACTTTACACCACAAAAGCAATTCCTTCCCCACTGCAGTCAGAATACTGAACTGTGCCCCTGGCATTATGCAAGTCAAGTTATTCACCATCAGAGTTGACTGAACGGGCCATATTACAGTATGACATGGTACTTTAGCAGTTATTGCCCAAAATCATTGAAAACAAAGTCAAACTAATGTAGATTTTTAGCATTAGATGCCAGTTTAAGCTAATACATATAAAATACACTTTTATACAATCTTTGTAGTTTTCCATATTTTGAACAGAGCAGACATGAATAAAGGAAGTAGCGACAACCGTGTTTTGTGCTCTGCTCTAAAGCACGCACAACGTTTTTGAAGCGCGGCTGGCTGAACGAAGCACTGCTCACTTAACCACAGTATGCGACGCATTCATGGTCTACCGCTGCGATACTTTACACAACACACATAAACAACGGTTTTAAGGCCATGTCTTTGTCTGCTTCGGACAGTTAGAGAGCAGTGAAACACACTGCTCATAGTTACAGAGAAATAGAACACCCACAAGACATTTAATGGACACTTTCTTAACATATTTCTTATGTCTCTGCTCAGACTTAAAGCCGTACTATTACTGACCGGGAAAAGCAGGTGTACATGAAGTATTTAAAACACAAAAGCAGCCTGTTCAGTAAAAAAACACCCCAGTTTCTGTCAATACACCTTCTGTGGTTTGTTAACTTCTTACAAAAATTTCAGATTGTAGGATAAGTTACAATTCATCTTGACACTTCACTTGAAGCTTAACCAGCTTTATCATTTCTTTAGGATTATGTTCCTCTATTTATGCAGCTACCTCCTCATCCAGCATCTCAGCCTTTACTCTCTCAGCAAAGCGCTTGACACCTTTCTCAGATTTAAGCACTGGGAAAATTCAAGTGATTCAACCAAAATTGTATTTAGCAATGCAGATAATGCCTCTATTGCAGTTATGCTTTCGTCTATGAACTGAGATGTAGTTCATTTGTGTCTTGTTCTCTGCCTGATGGATAAATGACAAATAAATACTCAAATAAATACTTTGACTTCTAAAGCAAATATTTTAATACCTGTTGCTCGTCATTGATTAATGTATGTAAGAAAAAATTAAAGACACAACAGCGTGAAGGTGAAGAGCAAACCTTCAACACCAACACCTCCTCGGCTCCTAGATAAATCTGCTGCCATCACTGATCCAGATTGACCCAAAATGCACAGGACACGAGAGAGAATTCGCTGTTGAATTCGCTCAACAATGATATATTAACAATTAGTTATGAACAAGGAACGGTCAACAGGTCATCCAATAAAAAGCGCTGCACACAGCATCGTCTAATAATTTCTGCGCACAGCAGAAAACTAAAAAGTCGACTGAAAACAAATCAAACCTCACTGGACTAGAAAACAAAAGGAATGACTGTGATGCTAGAGAATATAAATACACCACACAGATTACGGGAAATTAAAATCACCTGCACTCTCTGATGAGTGATTTTCAGAAAACTCAACTCCCTAGTGCTACTGAGGGGGTGTGGACCTAACTAAAAATCAAGAAATTAAACACCATCTATGAGAAACACCTGACTGTACAATAAATTAATTTACCCTGAACCGTCACAGGACAGAAACCGATAAGACACTAAAGCTCCACCCCCGGAACCATCGTGGGGTGGGTTTAACAAAAAAAAACACAAACACTATTCTATCCGGCTCCTGCACAGAATCAGGAAATCAACACTGTTAAAACCTTGTATATAGATATATCTAATAGCGCCCTTGAAAAAAAGTCACCTCATCCCCGAGGATGCTACAATGCTTTTTGCATCTGTGACAATCAGACACTGTAAAACAAAGTATAATAGCATCTTTATTGGAACTTATTTGCTACTGCTATCTGTTAGTTGGCAGATGGAGTCAGAAGTACATGGCAGAGGGTTTTATAGAGCTAGCATGGGTCAGGAGGGTGTTGCGTTGAATGCATTACGTGTCAGCAGTTCATAGGTTGGGTGGGGCTCAAACATTACATGGGGCCTATAATGTAATACCCACAATAATTTACTCACTCATATATTGTGGTGTTCTCTGTCTATACTATATAAACACATCAACCCGAGGACCAGTGTGATGCTCTAAAATACACTCACTGATCATACTACAAATTTGTTTGTTAGTTTGCGGTGTCTGATAAATACAATGGTTTTCATCAGTTCTTTAATAAGGAAGAAAATAAATTATAACTATTGGAACAAATATTTTAAATATTCAACAGAGTAGATTTGCAAGCAAGTTTGCATTGTTTGGTAAAGTACATGGGTGAAAGTTCAAGTTCACAATAATCACTTGCATATGCATTACTGAGCAAAACTGATTAGTTGATTGTCACTCTTCTAGATTATTGACTTTTTTGCTTCATCCACTCAGTTGAATCCCATAATAATATGTTATCCTATTTGACTTGGTGGTATAAAACTATGAATATCCCTAATACAATTTCATGTTATTACAAAGTGCAGATGTTGTGAGTTCTCAGAAACATCACAACTGGCACAAACTGAGACATCGTATAATCCTTTGAGTTGTTTCAGTCCATCCTTTCTTAGAAGACCCCACACGTACACCAACACAGGTTATTTTTTAAATGCAAAATCGCCTTCCACCTTGACCATGTCCTCTTGTGAGGACATGGTCAAGGTGGTAACTGCAGCAAGAGATCAATGTAAAAACAAGGTAAGCTGTGTTTTAAAAACATATTTATCAAGTTAATATATACTGTTCGTGGAGCAGCTGCTAGTGTTGCTACAGTCTGTACGAGAACGTTATAGACTGCACAAAATATATTGAAAAAAGTACAGACAAGTCTATGCTGAAGTTAGCTGTTATTCTTTATTAAGAGCTCAAGAGTCTTTTAGTTTTTAAGCAGAACAAACACTAACAAAGACATGCAGTTTCAGAAGTTCAGTTGCAGAACTTTAGACTTACAGTTCAGCTTTATACTCTTGAAGATACTGGATAAATTTCATCATTGTTTTTAGTTCCTCTTCACTCTCCCTAATTTCTGCAGTAAACTTCTCATTCTGATTGTTCACATAAGCCTTTAATGCCTCCATGTAGCCTTGGGAAGCAGCCAAAAAATTCTCCACTGGGGGAAAATCGTCCGGGAGATTCTTCACAGTTTCTTTCATCCACGCTGCCATAGAGTTTATCATGTTGGTTCCTTCATTTAATAACTCTGAGGTGCTGCTTAATTTTGCCTGATAGGAAAAAACAAAACCACTTTACAAAATGGACACAATTCAGACTTTGATGTCAAGTCATGAAACAGGAATACACACAGTTTAAGCATGTCGGCACCTCATACAGAAAGGTTCTGACTCACTTTAACTCTGTGCAGCTCTTGTTGTACATCTTGATATGATTCCACAAGCTTGTTCTGCAGACCCAGAATGAAAGACATACAGGTACAGAACATTTTAGCATGATATTGACATATCTGGTATATGTTATAAAAATACTTAATATTTCAGCACCAGTTCATCGTTGTTGACTAGTGAATTTGTGAAAGACACCAGAGAAAACAGAGTGAAGGTGACGAGCAGGCCTCTACCACCAAACCCTCCTCTGTTCCTGGACAAATCTGCTGCTGCCATGACTGGTCTAAATAAAACTGGTAAAGTTCAGTGGAGAAAAATAAACACAGGTGTTATTCAAATCTGAGCTTCAACATTGTTGAGTAAACATAAGTAGAAACCTGTAAACTTACCTGTGATAAAAGTTTAAGAAGAGCTGTCTGACAGGTAAGTTATCAAACACAAAACTGCAAAGTGAAACACCACAAAATGTTTTATATCCCCCGTTGCTCCACCCTCTACACCCTCAAATTCACACACTCAACACACTTAGTGTCACTTTTACATTCTTGTACACAGGTGTATGTTTATGTTTCATTTTTACAGAACTGACACTTTTGCTTTACCCCCTCTGGGTGATGAAGGTACATACTGTAGTGTCCTGTGAGGCAGTAAACTAACTAATAAAGAACAACCCACAATCAAACAGTACATAAAAAAAATGATTACCCATAAAATGAAATTAAAAGAACAAATAAACTAACTGATAGATGACTGGACATTTTCGGCTTTATTCTTCTGATCGGTTGTAACAGTTATCAACATGATATAGTCAATGACAAGTACATTACCCAAAGTTTGCAAAACACAACTGACTGAGACTAGGGGGCCAAATGCGCACACCCATCTGGTGGGAAGAGAGGTCAGAAGCAACTTTATACCACTCGGAAAAAATGAGTCAGTTGTAAATGAAAAATAATTATTCCCACTTTTTGAGGAATGTTCAGCAGAACCCATGTTGCCACTAACGCCAATGGGACCTCATATTTCTCATTATGGGCAGGTATACATAAATGTAGAAAATTGGGCAAACAATAGTGTGACACGTTGGTTGTTGTTAATGTTATGTGTGAGCTTGTGGCGTGGCTTTTACTGTTGCCTCACTCTGTAAGTCTTAGGTTTCCCTTTCACAGAAATGACATTTGGTTTTACTTCCTACTAGTTATGTTACCAGCACTGTGTCATGTAGGTAAACAAGGAGATAATGAGCGAGCTACTAAAGAACCAAACTGTACCTGCATTGGACACACGAACTGCAGATAGGGAAACTGATTATTTCTTTTGTTCTTGTACATTCTTTGTACGTTTAGCTATTCCCCAACAGCTGGGATAGGTTGCAGCAGCCCCAGCTCTTATAAGGACAAGAGGTTCCAATGATCTAGTAATCAGTTTGCTGTAAGTGCTAATTGGTTGGTTTCACTTTTACTTCATGAGAAAGTGTCAGGTGACTGCATCACCAGGAAACCATGATCACAGCAGCTCAAACCAGTTTCTGTGTATATAACAGTAAACTTGTTTATCAGGTCTCTGGGTGTTTGTACAGGAACATGAGCACACGTCAAATTTTAACAAAGAAATGTCAGAAGCTAACAGTGTGAGATTAAGGCGGCTAATAAGTTTTAGGTGAACAGATATTTAGTAGCTGGTAGCTCAGTTTCTATAAGGATGGTGTTTTATTTTTGTATAAGTCAAGGCTTTTTCTTTTTTGTTTAACAAAGGGATTAAAAAACAAGTAAAACATGGAACAACAGTTTGAGAGTCAGGACTTTTAGTAAATCGTGTTTTGTCTGATTTTCTGTTATATACTGTCTAGTTCCTGTCATCATCCTGCCTCTTATTGTTTCTGTCAATTGTCCTTTCTAGTCATATGATTACCAGCGCTTGTCATTTGGTTCAGCATTTAGGTGCCAGATCTCACCACACTCATTGCCAGATTGCCTGTGCATATCATCCAGCCTTCCAGCATTCTTGTAGGTCTGTGGTTTTGCTCTTGTGTCTATTTTTTGACCTTCACTTTTGCTTGGTCCCTACCTGTACCTCTGCTGGAGTTTTGGATTTCCTGGTTTTGATCACTGCCAATCTGAATTCCCTACCACCTCCTGTTCTTGATAATAAAATACTCTTTTTCTAGTGCTATGCTATCATGCTAGTATTAGCATGATAAAACATTAAAAAGATCTGGTTTTGTGTTCACCATTCTTCGACAGAGGTCACTGAAAATTCTCATGAAATTAGAACTCATGAAATTAGAGACTGATTTTGTTTCATCAAAGAAAATTGTGATTATTATTAACCATACATATTAACTAAATTATTAATTAAATTGAAAACAGTGGTAAAGGTAGGGAAGGAAATAGGTGAGGGGTGTAGATAATGGGACACTACAGGGTAGTATCATCAGCCTGGAAACTCTTTTCAGTCATGATAAATAATATATTTGAGAAAGTGGATAAATCAGTGGGGGTGGCATTATTTGCAGATGATGGGGTGATGAAGAAATGAGAAGTACATTAACAGAAAGCTGCAAGAGGTGATAAATTAGGTGGAGAAATGGGCAATGAAATGGGGATATAGATTTTCTGTAGGTAAGACTAAAGTCATGCATTTTTCAAAAAAAAAAAGTTAATCAGTTAAAAAAAATTGGGAGTTTTGGGTGGGTAATAGGAAAAAATGGTGAACAGAATGGAAGTTGGAAACAAAGAGATAAGACCAACAGTGCCGCTATTACCACCATGGGTAATAGAAGATATAGAGGTGTAAACCAAACGGCAGGCAAAAATGTAGTCAAGCAGGCCTTCAGCGCTTGTTTTACCTTCGCAAAGCAGAGTGGTTTGGCACAATGTTATAATAATGTAAGTTATGTAGAGGAATACATTGATTTTGGACTTTATTTTTATTTATTTGGCGCATATTACAAACTAACTAGCGCTTACAGCCACACCCCTCTTGTTTTATACTTATTATTCACAATGTAACACAAGCATTTCTTACTCTATCACAAAATGATCACAAATTGTTTTTACGCTTTTTATTATGTACATATTGAAGTACAGCAAAGACAAGGAGGCTGGTTGAAGCAGATGATATACTTGCAGTGCACCACCAGATTTTACTGTTCTATGTGGTTTTAAAGCCCCGCAAGTTTGGTTCATTTTTCCGGCACAATCAGATGAAACCTGTGGAAGCTTCATGGGGTTTCAGCTGCCTTCCCTAGGTCAATATATAGGCAGACCAAAAAAAAACCCATCGACTTACTGCAAACACTGGACAGCTGACAAACAGGGTGCTTGAACGAACAATCAAATGTGCAGGTGTTTAAATACAGGACAGTGATTACTGATGGAACACAGCTGGTGATTATATGACTGGAAAACAAAGGTGAACTACGCATGACAAGACAGAATCGGAAATGTAGGAAAATAAAACAGGAAGTGTGACACATGACTAGGAAAGTGAACAAGGACTAAGGCAGACAGGAAACAATATTGTATGCACTTAAATGGGCAGAGGTATGTAGGCCACAAAGGGTGGTAATAGGGTCAGACTCAAGTAGCTCACTGACAAGTATTAAACAAATAGAATCAAATGCTAGACAATATGTGGTGGTGTAGACCTTGCGGTAATGCACTGCAGCATATAGGTTGCCATAAAAAAACAAAAAGAAGAAGAAGGGAGTGGGTGTGGTCCAGAGCAGAGGCATGGTGTGATGAGAGAGGGGAAAAAAATTAAACAGCCTGCAGAACCACCCCAAGGACCTTAACAACTAAGGAGTCGTATGGGTTATAGCAGACTCCTTCTAAATGAGGAGAGGCTATGAGCTCTCCTGAATAAGAAACCCTTATTCAAATAAAGTTACTTTAACTGCAAAGTCTGTACTTTATTTAGCAAAGAAAAAGCTTAAGTACAATAAAAATTGCCCATTCTTTCCCTATGTCTACTGCTAGTCTCCTCATAACCCCTTCAAGGCTGGCTGGAGAATTGACTAGTGAAAGATGTGTAGATGATGTCTTCTCTTCAACCAGCCAAAACCTTGGGTTTTTATACACATTTTCTGCCCAAATCATGCTTGCTAACGTTTTTAGCATCATTATACAAATACCTCTACAGTCCTCTTACAGGGTGATCAACATCTTTTAACCAATGACAGCACATCATCAGGCATGATCTAATCCTTGTCTCACTTTGATTAAAAGTGCATCTCATCAGCAACTTTACCTTGTGGATTTCCTAAGTTTTCTCCAGCCATGTCCTACTTTGGCAGTTCTGGGACTTTCCAGTGACACTTTGGTTCCTTTAGCTTGCACACAACATTTCAAGATTATAGCTTGAGCACACAAGATTGCAAGACCTACATCTGACTCCTGCAGTCAAACAATTATGTTTATTTCACTCTGATTACAAGCTTACAAAATGTATTAGAACGCGTATTAAAAATGACAGATTTATCATTCAAACATAAGCAAATTACTCCATTGTTAAAAATCATCTGGATCGTCAAACATCACCTGACCGTCCACCTCTGCTTATTCTTCTGACTTCTTGCTCTTTCTTATGTTGAAATTTACCATTACCATCGATGTCCACTATTCGGGATCTTTGACAGTACATCAAGTAAATAATGTAGGACTAATCTAATACTCTGATTTCCAACATTGCTCCTCGTGAGTGTGCGGGAGAGAGTTTTGTGTGCATGGAAAATAAAACAATGCCCTTCAAGGGCTCTGTAGAACACATACAACCTATTTAAACAAATTAAAATTTTGCACTTTTCCCAAAAACCTAAGTGAAAATAGAACCAGAAGCCCTTTCTCTCAGCTGTTCTAATGTATTTCATATGTGTTTTTTTTTTTTTAGTTTTAAGTGTGAGCATACACTAAAGGTATTCAAAATAATGTAATTATTAGGAGGGATCTGTTTTGTAGATCACATAACATGTGTACCATGAATACTATCAATCCCATAGAGTCTCTCATTTAACATTAAAAGACACTTTCAGACTGTCCTCTGCCTGCTTAGGTGTAATGTTGTACCAAGTGCAGGGAATATCAGCAGGATCTGTTTTATATTCTTTAGCAAAGTCTTTGTTGAATCTTGCGATCACAAATTTCCAATACTCTGATGCTTCAAGACTTTCATCTGGGGGAATTTTCCAGTCTGGAAAAATTTCTTTGTAACGCTTGTAAGGACAGTATCTATTATTTGTAGCATCACAGAGAAACTGGCAATCGCTGACCACTAAAGATGAGCAGATGTCAGTAACAAGTTTGTTTGTCCTGGTCCACCTGCATCGACCCAAGCCTTGTGGTCGATGCAGTGAAGCAAAATGCTCAGTATGTTGCGTTGCTCCAGCCTCACAGGGTGAGCTGCAGAAAGGACACTGTTTTCCACATCCTATCAGTTTGGTGAAAAGCTCATTCTGAGGTTTTACATGGAGACGTTTGAGTTTCATTTTAATGTCTAATGTTGAAAAATCATCTCTAAGAGTTTGTCCCATGTCCTTCACGTTTTCTGTGAGCCAGTGAGCAAACTGGTCCTTGTCAGCGTTGTTCAAGATCATAAAAGCACCAAGAGCATTCTGGGAAATTACCAGTTTATCCCCTAGTTCTCTACAGACGTCTTCAACAAATGTTTTAAAGTCAATATTCTTCCCTGTTTTGGCCTTGTTGATGGCAGCATTTATGCTATTTATAGCTGACTGAAGACACTGATCCTCAAACTCAGACATCTTAGGACCATCTGAGAAGCGAGTCACTATTTGGTTTAATATCCAGTTTTTGACATAATTTTCATATGAAGAAATGTAACTGCAATAGCTCTTAAATTGATTCTTTTCAAGTAAATCCTGTAAAACTGAAAACTGGAAGAACATCCGTGTACTGAACTGCTGCATCGTCATCATTTCACCAATGATATCAGGACCCAGGGAACGTTTGACAAAGTCTTCAACTGCAGGCTTCAAACATTGGTTGGTGAATTCTTCTGCCTTCTTCTGACACTGGTCTCGTTCATGGAACAGATCTTTGAAATCAGCACAGAATTTGAACTTGTTTTGGTTCAGACATGTGTGAGGATCATTCATATGAAGAAACTCTTTGTGCATTTTCTGGAAGTTTCTGGCTGCAAATCCACAGATGTGCTGTTTTAGAAAAACCTCAAATGTGATGTCTGTGTCAACATCCTGATTGTTTTGTAGTTGACCATCAATCAGGTGCAGAATCTCCTGGATGTCAGTTTCATGGTAATTTGTACGTTTTGACATTTTTTCCATTACAGCCTCTTTACAAGCGTCTATGATGCTGTCAGCCATTTTTTGTAGCAGCATTACATGATCTTCATAGTTTATAAACTTGCTCATTTTATGTAAAAATCGATTCAAGCGTCCTTCCACTGTTACTTTGAAAGGCTCAATTCCATATTTCTCAAGTCTACTTTGACTTAACAGTTCACATGCATAACTCCCCTTATGTGAGAGGTTTATTCTCAGGCAGTGTGCTGCACTGGTGAAAACATTTATGGGGCTTATTGTAGAAAATGTCAATTTGCTCATTGTTTGTTCCCACATCTTATCAAACTCTTTGTCCAGTTCTTCATCTGCCATTTGGACATTTTTCTTCCGACATTCATCAATCAGTGAACTCACTGCCTTTTCTATTTCTTTTGTGTGGTTCTTCTTGATTTTGTCAACTTCTCTCATTCCCTGTTTGATTTCTGCTGCTGCCGTGAGCTGATTAAACACAGAGTTCTCTATTTCTCTTCTAAGGCTTTTTGCACTGTTTGAGAATTCTTCTCTGTATCCTTCAACCAGATAGACGTGACCCTCTGTTTGCTTGAAGTACTGTGTCAGATTGTCCAGAAGCCTTTCCTCCCAGTCAGTCAGTTTAGTGGAAGCTTCAGTTTTCAACCAAGTGAGAAGTTCCTTGATGTCAGAAATCTCATATTTTGCAGCAATTGTACCAAAGTTAGATATACTTGTTTCAGCTTGTGTGACCCATGTGTACATGTCCTTTTTGAATTCCCATTCCCATTTGTTGAACTCTGTGCAGAGCTTCATGTACGCATCAGCTACTAGACTGTTTCTGAAGCTAAAGATGAAGTTTTCATGTTTAACTGCATTCCACAGGCTTCTCATCCACTCTGTAAACTCCATGATATTGTTACCTGATGACTGATGATTCCCCAGTAATTTGATCACATTTTTCTTGAGGTCATAAACAGCTTCGCTGTAGCCTGCGTTGACTGGAGCCATTGGTGGGTTTCCATTCCAGAGTCCAGGAATGTACCAGTTCCCAGTGTCTGGATCATACTCCATTACATCAGTGAAGCTCTTGTTCTTCTCTTTCTTTTCCATCCTGGCTGCTGCCTGGGTCATTTCATTTAACTGTTGCAGCAACAGTTTCCTGTCTCTTAAGTTCTTCTCATGAGCTGAAACATCTGAAACATTCTGGTGAACAAACTGGCATTTAGGTTTTTTACCGACCTCTTTCATCCTGAGAAAAGCGTGAACTACTATCTGCAGGATGTCTTTCATATCTGTTGAATTCTCCATAGCGATGTTGACAATAGTGATGTCACTCAAACCTACAACGAGTGTTGCCAGCTCGTTGTCATGTTCATAGCTGTTGTCCAGTTGTGCAAGTTCTGGTGACTTCAAGCCCTCAGTGTCAATGATCACCATGAAGTCACAGTTGAGGACTGTTTTAACATCCTCACTGATTCTGATGAGCAGCATGAAAGCACCTCGAGTGCATCGACCGCTGCTGACGGCAAACTGAACTCCAAACATGGTGTTGAGCAGAGTGGACTTTCCTGTGCTCTGAACTCCAAGAACCGTGACAATCAGAACCTTGTTCTTAGGAGACACCATCTCATTGAGCTGAGACAGAACATCACTCACCCATCTGAGAGGTATGTTGGATGCATCTCCATCTACAAGCTCAACAGGAAATCCATCAAGCAGCAGCTGTGCACAGAGTTTGGGCAGATGCTGGAGCTGTTGACGTGATGGGTTTGTTTCTGGAAGAGAAAATGAAGCTTCATAGATTTGACCCATCTCACGGAAGAAGTGTTCAGTTCCCAGTGAGCTGCTGGACAGTTGTTTGTCAATGTCTTTAATTTCCTCTTTGTTCTCAGAACTTTCACATTTCTGTTTGTACAGCTCCCTGAGGTCAGACAGTTTGTTTCTAGACAGATTATCAAGGTTCATCCGCATCCATTTCAGGAAATAACATCTCTCTAGTCCTGGACTTGATATTGCGTTGATGAAACATGTCATTGCATCTGACACATCATGAGAGCTTTGCTTTTTTCTAATTTTTTTTTTTTGTTTTTGAAGTTTACTTTTGTAATTTTCTATATTTTCAGAACCAACTTTTGTAAGTCTAAACTCCTCCTTCTCCAACATCGTCAGTTCTTTCCATATTTGACCTTGTAGTGGAAGTTGAGCTTCTTTGTATTGAAGGATGTCTTGTATTTCTGCAGTGATGGCGTCTGCATTTCTCTTGGCTGTCTGACACTCTGGACAGTCTTCATCAACCATGATCCCCAGTTCATGAGCAATATCAGCCATCTGCTCTATTTTCATCTTCATCTTTGACTGAACAAGTAAATCTTTGACTGTTTCCCTCAAACGTTTGATGAAATCGGCATCATTCATGTGTTTTGTCTTTAATATAATATTGCTGTTAGTCAATTTTAGCTTGGTTGCAACTTTTTGTAAATCGTCCAGACTGAAGGTTTTACTCTTCTGGTCAGCCACCAAGAAGACCTTTGCCTTGTTTTGCTGGTTGGTCAGTAAACTACATCCAGCACTGAAACTGTCAAAGAAAACAAAAACAGCTGCAGATGTTTGACACAAAAATGAATATTGAGTTTCAAATGAAGCGGCGTCTCCACGGAGGTTGGCCACAGCCACTGGCTCACTGAAGATGTCCATGTTCTTGTTTCCACATGGGAGGTACCAGGATATTTCAACCAGACCATTGGAGATTTTTCTTGGACTGTCTCCACACTCCATGTTGTGGTGAACAAAGGTGTCATGGTACTGCTGAGAACTGCTCAGTAGCTTGTTGAGGATCTCTGACTTGGACAAGGAGCACTCACCCAGTCTAACAAAAGATATCATTGGAAGCTCAGAGACGACTATTCTGTCCTCCTTAAAGCCCTTTGACTCTGAAAGTGACTGAGGTCTGTACTTTTTAACAATGTCTCTCATGGCCCATAGCATGAGTGTGCACTGCTGTGTGTCACAGTTAGGAAGAAGCAGAGGCACCGAGAACTGACACATGGACATTTTCAGTGTCAGTTCCTGCTGCACAAAACCATCAGAACACAGAAACAGAGCAGTGATGATGTCAAGAGGGTTCAGTGTTTCACCAGAGAATGAACTGTCAATAAGATCTTTCAAATCTAAATTTGCGTTTCCTGATTTAACATTAGAGTCTACTTTACTTACTGATATTCCTCTTACAGTTCTAGCTGTCACATTAACCATCATTATTTTTTTCACAAAAGACAATGGAATATCTATATTACTCTTGGCAGATTCATCAGTGATGGTCCTTTCATCAACCTGAAGTACTGTGCTTAGCGTTAGTTTTTCCTTGTAGTGTGATGTCAGCCCCAGATCCTCCAATAACCACTGGAGTTGTGTCTCTGTTGATATGAGAGAAATAAAAATCAAATAAATGCTATATAAATGCTTGGTAGTTCTGGGCAGGTGTGACATTATTACAAAAATAAGCAAAAAAATAGTGATCTATAGATATTGATGCGTATTGAAGGGTGCAAGGCATAAGGGTTAAGCTGGTGGTCTGTTTTGTAAGAGTTATAGTCTCACTGGTCACCTTATCTTGTGACTTGTGAATTTCCAGGTTCGGCATTTCATTTTGTAGAAGGTTTATGGTATTCTTTTGTGTGTGTTCGTTTTTTATTCTTTGTTGCTACAGCACCTAGTGGGAATTGCATAAGTCAGTTCTCGCACTGTGGAAACAAACTGGAAGTTATCTCTCCTAGATTTTTACCCAGACGGGCCCCAGTCTCAACCCCTTTCAAGTTTGTTAATTGGATCATCACCACAACCTGCTGTAACACAGACTCTCACCTTCATTTGCCCCATTTACCCCCATGTCTCAGGCCTTCCAGCTACAACCCTCTGACTGGTGTCACCCCTCCCCACTGTACTGAATCACGTAGGTTACTTTGTAATATTTAGTTACTAAGACACTGGATTTTAAATTCCCATATTACCAAAAGCTCTTTTATCCTTAAGTTTGCCGCCCCAGAGCTGTAGTGCAACAATGACAGCCACAAAAGACAAGAGCTGTTGGCTGTACAGTGTGTCCACTATAATTGAAATCCCTGGGGTCTTGCAGTGCATGGGGAAAAGGTGTTAACCCCGAGACTTAGCAGTAGTCCTTAGATTACTTTAGCTGATACACACATCTTACATCATACAGATACACATCTTGTCCAACATTCACTTAATTCTTGTTTAAAATATGCAGCTTTAAAACGGAGTCACAATTTATGTTTTTGTAGATAAGATTTTCTTCCTGTTTTTAGACCTGTAACCTATGTTCTAAAGGGCACTGTACTAACATGAAAGACCTACAGTATCCAAATCATTGCTTTCACAGGGTGTGGGAACTGGGAGAATTATGACCTTTTTTATTTTACACTACCAACTGTTAGTGGTTGCTGTTGAAAAAAATGAGACCAGATTTTTTTTTTATTACTACCATATACTGCCATTAGGCAATTCTTGGCTTTTTCTTTCTGATTATCCTTTCTGTGGATATAGATTTTCGAAAGACAAAACTCGTTTACACAAGGAATCGTGCTCAACGTGAAAACAAAGACCCCGGCCAGAGTATCGTTGCTGTAGAGCCAGCATAACAGCTAAGTGGCTAGCATGGTGATACCAACCCTCTGTATCTTGTGTGATCATGGGAAATGTGACCTCACTACAAAACAAAATTAACAAAAACAAAACTGCTGGCTGTAAGCTTGTAACCTTACTAGTTGCCCAGAGTGTTTAGTCATGACATAGTTGTGATTGTTTGCATTCCACAATGCACCTAAGGGGAGGTAGCGTGTAATGTCATCCATTCCACAAACACAGCACCCACCAAGAAATCTCAGTCTGCAACAAGAGAGGGTCCCCAGTAGAACTCTAAAACTAAAACATTCACTACCTCATTACTACAAAAGTATTAAAGGTGTCAGTTTTTTATGTTGTCATTCTGTAAGTCTACATTTGCACAGTAGCTTTATGTTTCCTCTTGTCTATAAATGACTTCTGTATAATAATGTAAATGTTGTAAATCTGTTATAATGTTATAATATGTTGCATATACATAGCACCTTGGCCCATGGAGGATTGTTGTTTCGTTCCACTGCATACTGATATTTACACAGTTGGAATGACAATAAAAGAATTGACTTGATAAAAAACTATGTTCGAAATATGGCCCCACAGAACTGCTTCTTCAGTGTTTTCAGAGCATTTAAATTAAAGACAAACTTTTGTTGCAGGTTCAAACTCTTTAACCATCTTGCTGAGGTGATGGTGCTGACAAAGGTATTACATAAGATATAGGTAATATCTGCACAGAAGCTAGGCTTACTATTGCTTAATTATTTCCTATAAATTACTATGCTGTTCTATTGAAATATTAATTAAAATGTGTTTTTCTTACTTACTTGTGCTGGCAGACGTAACTGCAGGTTTGCTTCTTCTTCCATTTTCGAGTTGTGTAGAAACCTGAACAAGGTAACACACCCCTGGGATCAGGCTTCTAATAGTCAAGCTGTTCATGTCAGTTTCCAGCTGGTGAACTGTTTTTCCCTTGCTGCTACATGTTACAATGTAGCTCTGCACTTGACCAGCAGCAGGGTCCCACTGCAGAGTCATGGAGTCCATGCTGATGTGAATGATTTCTATCTGCGTTGGGCAGATGGCTTCTAATGGAAATAATGATGAGAGAAAATGTTGACACGCATGAACAAACCATTAATTTGCTCCGATCTTTAAAATGAAAATTGTGATTTCATGCTATTAATGATTATCTATTATTTTCTGTCTTTATACTTTTACATCATTCATTATATATAGATTTATTATTATTATTTGTTATATTATAAATAATAATATAAATACATTAGGACCTATATGTATATATATATATATATATATATATATGTGTGTGTGTGTGTGTGTGTGTCTGAATATTGAAAGTCAGACTTCAAACCAATTGTAATAAGAGTTTGTCATGTTACACTGCCTTTAGCAGCTTCTGTTGTCATTTCCTCTCTCTCTGTAGTCTTTCCTGAGAAGGTATTGCCATTCGACTGCAAACTGTAAAACAAATGGCGAACTTTGCTGTGGGTAAATCAGAACGCATAATCGCCCAGAAATTTTTTGAGTAGGCATTTGAAGTTTTAATGACTCACACATTTCACTCACAAAACAAACGTTTCGGTGACCGAAGCGAGTGACTGCCTAACTCACCGCTCGTGTTTGAAAGTGAGTGAGAAATACCGGAGCGGAGTAGGTGGAGTGACTGTCAAAGACAGCGGCTGTTTGGGAGCGAGCGAGATAAAGAAAACCCGGAGTGGAATAGAAATCTTAAGCCGTCTTAGGTTTTTATTGTTTCTTTGTTTGTTTTTTAAGAACTGTGCTCCTACACTTACGATGAACTTGTGATGTTTCAGGAAAGCCTTTTTCCTCACTGAAGAATTTATCTGATGCATCTTGGAATTCCTTGACAATAGAGGAAAAATACCCATCTTGTAAATTACAATTAAAACAAATAACAGAACAAAGTGTACATGTAAAGCATTATTTTATATAATTCTATTCTTTTTAGTTTGACCAATTATCAACGTTTTGTTTACCCCTTCATCATCAGAACTATCCATCGTTGAAACACTCTCACTCATGATGTGTCTCTCTGGAACTGAGTAAAGTGGGTAAAAAGTTAATATAAACTAGCAACACTACAGTATAAACCAAATCTATAATTAGTCTACAAATTGTCTTGATTCACCACTGTAATTTAACTGGAAAATAACCTAGTGTGTATAGTTTCAATTTCAGCTTATCGCTTCGTAGTCTGATTTATTTATTTCTAGACACATTATGTACAACATTTCTAAAATGTTTTTATTTTTGCACATATTTTAAAGATTTACCATTTTAGTTTTTTGTATCTGCATTGCAAATTACATTTTCCCACTATGGGATCAATGAACATATGCTATGATAATATGCACACATTGAAGAAATACAGAATCCATTAACAAGTAACAAATTGGAAACCTACCATATCTCAGTTGACTCTTCTTTTGAAGTTTAAGCAGTTCTGTTATACTGCAACTATTATCATTTAACACCACACTCGTCAGTAAGGATTCTCCTTCATACTGTATGGGAGTACTGCAGGCTGCTCCTTTTATTCTCTTAGGTGCAGTCACTTTCAGTTTCTGTTTTACAGAAAACAGCCTATAACAAGGAAATAAAACCTAACCAACTCCATGACTTGCAACAGTATCTATTATGTGTTACACATTTTATTTCACATTACACATTATTAATAACAAGAGAAATATAAAATTATTTCATTTTTAGGACATTTTGGGTTAACAAAATCAGGCTCTCACCACTGTCTGGTCCTCTTTTTTATCGCGTTTTGTTTTTCCCCCTTACTCACTTTGACAATGTCCATGTCCTGGATTTTCCCTCCATCTCCCATTACATGGTTTATAACAGCAAAATAGTGTTGTGGATGGGCTTCAATTATATTTACTCCACCACACCTACAGGCATATTGTTTATCTGCTGTGTTCTGTATAATGTAAAGTTTAACAGTTACAGATAGACAATAACCACTGCCACCACAGTGATTTAGCTGAGGAGAATGAAAACAACACATTTATGATGTGGCGTGGCTCTCTCTTAGACACAGAGATTATAACTATATATACAGTATATATATATATATATATATATATATATATATATATATATATATATATATATATATATATATATATATATATATATATATATACTCCCTTCTCACCCCACGCGGGTGGTCTCATCCACTTTCCAAGCTCGGGTCCTCTACCAGAGGCCAGGAAGCTTGAGGGTTCTGCGCAGTATCTTTGCTGTTCCTAGGACTGCACTTTTCTGGACTGAGATGTCGGATGTTATTCCAGGGATCTGTTGTAGCCACTCCTCCAATTTGGGGGTCACAGCCCCTAGTGCTCCGATCACCACAGGCACCACTGCGGCCTTCACCTTCCAAGTCTTCTCCAGTTCTTCCCTGAGCCCTTGGTATTTCTCTAGTTTCTCATGTTCCTTTTTCCTGATGTTGCCATCGCTTGGTATTGCCACATCCACCACTACGGCTTTCCTCTGCTCTTTGTCCACCACCACAATGTCTGGTTGGTTCGTCATTACCATTCTGTCTGTCTGTATCTGGAAGTCCCACAGGATCTTGGCTCGCTCATTCTCTACCACCTTGGGAGGTGTTTCCCACTTTGACCTTGGGGTTTCCAGTCCATATATTTGGATTTGGATTTGTTGAGATCAGCCACTTCAGTTATGTTCCGGTGGTACATCCCATGTAAGGGCTTGTCCTCCCATGATGGTCCCTCTTCCAGCATCTCATCCTCTGTTCTCCACTGCCTGAGACATTCACTCAGCATGCCATCTGTCGGGGCCTTCTCCTTGATGTACTTATGGATCTTGGATGTTTAATCCTGGATAGTGGCTCTCACACTCACTAGTCCTCGGCCTCCTTCCTTGCGGCTAGCGTACAGTCTCAGGGTGCTGGATTTGGGGTGGAACCCTCCATGCATGGTGAGGAGCTTTCGTGTCTTAACATCTGTGGTCTGTATCTCTTCCTTTGGCCACCTTATTATTCCCGCAGGGTATCTGATCACTGGCAGAGCGTAGCTGTTTATTGCCCGGGATTTGTTCTTGCCATTGAGCTGGCTTCTTAGGACTTGCCTTACTCGTTGGAGGTATTTGGCTGTTGCCGCATTCCTTGTTGCCTGTTTAAGGTTGCCGTTTGCCTGTGGTATTCCAAGGTACTTGTAATTGTCCTCAATGTCTGCTATTGTTCCTTCTGGGAGTGAGACCCCTTCTGTGTGGATTACCTTGCCTCTCTTTGTCACCATCCTCCCACATTTCTCGAGCCCGAATGACATCCCGATGTCCGAGCTGTAGATCCTGGTGGTGTGGATCAGTGAGTCGATGTCTCGCTCACTCTTGGCGTATAGCTTGATGTCATCCATGTAGAGGAGGTGACTTATGGTGGCCCCGTTCCGGAGTCGGTATCCATAGCCAGTCTTGTTTATTATTTGGCTGAGGGGGTTCAGACCTATGCAGAACAGCAGTGGGGACAGTGCATCTCCTTGGTAAATGCCACATTTGATGGATACTTGGGCAAGTGGCTTCCCATTGGCTTCAAGGGTGGTTTTCCACAACCTCATCGAGTTTGCAATGAAGGCCCTTAGAGTTCTGTTGATGTTGTACAGCTCCAAGCATTCAGTGATCCATGTGTGTGGCATTGAGTCATAGGCTTTCTTGTAGTCGATCCAGGCTGTGCACAGGTTGGTGTGTCACATTCTGCAGTCTTGGGCAACTGTTCTGTCTACCAGGAGTTGGTGTTTGGCTCCTCTGGTATCCTTACTAATGCCCTTCTGTGCTTCGCTCATGTATTGACCCATGTGCCCATTTATCTTAGCTGCGATGATGCCTGACATGAGCTTCCATGTTGTGGAGAGGCAGGTTATTGGCCGGTAGTTGGGTGGGACTGCACCTTTTGAGGGATCCTTCATTATCAGGATCGTTCGCCCTTCGGTTAGCCATTCAGGGTGAGTCCCATCCCTTAGCAGCTGGTTCATTTGTGCTGCCAGGCGCTCATGGATTGCAGTGAGCTTCTTTAGCCAGTAGGCGTGGATCATGTCAGGGCCAGGTGCTGTCCAGTCCATACCTGAGACTCTTTGTTGGATGTCTGCCACTGTGATAGTCACTGGGTTCTGTTCAGGGAGGTTACTGTGGTCTTCCCTCAGATCCACCAGCCACTGTGCATGTCTGTTGTGTGATGCCTCCCTCTCCCATATCCCTTTCCAGTACTGTTCAGTTTTCAGCCTTGGTGGGTCTGCTCTGCTGTTATTACCCTGCCATTGAGAGTACAAACGCTGGAACGGAACAAAGTCGATATCAATGATCTGGCAGGGAACTAAGGTAAGTGCTGGTGGTTATATACTGAACTAAAGACTGGATTGAAATGCAGGCAAAAACTTCAGACTGACACATTTCCCCTCACTTTATTGATATTCTTACTATGAACACCAGATGTCAGTATTTGATTATATGCCATGTTGAATCTTTTTACAAGGCAGGAGGCAGTCCCACTCATGGTGATTTGATGTATTATTTTATTTTCAGTATAGAAAGTTTTAAACAATGCATTATGCAGATTAGCCCACAGTCCAGCCTGACTTGAAAAGCAAGTACAAAATCCTGTTTGTACTTCTATATAACACTACTATGCTATAACTGAATTTGATAATTTATTACCATTTTGTACATATGTGAGACATTATGTTGTCATGCTTCAAAATGCTGTTTTTTTTCAAATTGTGTGACTTGATGTTTATTGGGGAAAATATGTGACTCAGCAGCAAAGAGACTACTTTTGTTTATGGTTTTTCCTTCTACAACATTTATACAACATTTATACAACAAAACTGGATAACAACAAAATTGGATGTTAATAGTTGTACTGTAATGCTTACCACTAGCATCGTACTGTAACATTGGCTTGTTAATGAATTGAGTTAAGGAGTTTTTACTCAGTTTACCATGGTAAACATCCCAACACACACACACACACACACACACGCACGCACGCACGCACGCACGCACGCACGCACGCACGCACGCACGCACGCACGCACACACACACACACACACACACACACACACACACAATCGTTCATTATTTCCTAACAATCAATCAGGGTAATTGGCAGACCTATTGTGGTGCTATTTCACAGTCAGCCTCCGTCACTACTGCGTCAGCACCGATGAGCTCAGCGTTGCTGAGAGGGAGGGGAGGAGCTGGTGAACGGAGGGTGACAGAGAAAACACGAGAGAGAGAGACGGGGTGTTGCCGCCTCTGTGACACACTCACGCATCACAGAGTAACAGCAGCAGGGGTAGGAAGCCTCTTTCCATTTTTCTCTTTGGGAAAACAAGGCTGTTTTTTGATTTATTAAATCTGCACAAGCCTACATTATTTAAAATAATCAAACGCAAAATTTGGTGGAGATACAGCGCGGATCAACATCAAGAGACAAGGCGGTCGGACAGTTTCAGCACCTTGGACAGAGACAATGGCTCCAATTGTGGAGGAAGGAGCTCAGCTCGGTGAGTGAGACAGGACACAAGGGAATGAGTGAAGCTGTTGGTGCTTTGGTTTGTTCACTTTATAATTAAGCTACACTATTGATTACACGCAACTGTTCTGAAAAGTATCATCTATCCCAATCAGCCGTCAGTTTAATGACTGAATGGTCTCCTTTTATTGTAAAGATTACAATTGCATACCAGCATGTTAGAGCCACAATACTGTAAATAATAGTCCTTTAGTTGTCCAGATTGTTGTGTTACTTATTCATCAGATAAGACATTGTCTCTGGGAGACTTTCATCCTCCATTTTGCAGCTACAGTAGTGGGTGACACCTAATTAGTTAAAATGAATCAGATAAAGTTGAGTTGAATGAAAGAGGAGAAAAGATTTAATGTAACTTACATTTCAACAACAGGTAAAACTGCCAATTTTTTTAAGCTGAGCATGTGAATCCCAGAAAGCAGGCCACCTGTCTGTTGTCCACCCTTTCATTGACACATCCATTTGTCTGCTGTTGTCGCCATAAAAACTGCTCCACCAGAACATGGAAATATTAAAGATATAAAAAGAGATTAAAATGAAAAACAGAAAAGCTACATTTGACTCAAACATTTGCACTGTTACTAATTTGTGATTTGCCTGGACGAGGGTATAAAAAAATCACCATTCAGTAAAGTCAAATTATAGAAAATGAGCACAATTTTATATTCAGATTTAAGCATGCAGGCTAATATACAATAATGTTTGCATGTCATTATCTAGATTATTATAGCAGGTTTAACCAAATCAAAGCGAATGAAAACACCAGCCAGCCCTGCCCTTCGACCCCACCCTCCCTCTGCTTGTGTGAGTCTCAACCTGAGCACTTTTCTTCTGCGCCGCCCTTTTCTCTGTGGGGAAGGTCTGCATTACCTTCATTTAAATGGACCTATTAGCTCGGGCTGCAGCGATAAAGCTGAGGAGTCACAGGCCAATGCCACAAAATTATATCTGACATAGTCTCCATGGTAATGTTTAACTGACAGTACAGGAATTAAGTCTTTCTGAGCAGCTGCGCTGTCTCACACAGGGCCCATCACACGTGTCTCACTCCTCAATCATGAATCATAGAAAAAGAAGTAAGGATGTAGTAGAAACCCTGTTAAAAGTTTTATTGTCTCATTGCATGAACAGATAATTATTATTACATTTTTATTTTGATTAATTTAATACTGCAGGTGGATCCTATAATAATTTTATGCTGTTTAAAATAATATTATATAGAGTAACTAGTGTTACTAGTGTATCAAAATAAATGCAACTGCATCAGCCCTTCGACTGTGGTCATCATGCTAGGATGGAACAGAAATAAATACCAATAATAATATATATATATATATATATATATATATATATATATATATATATAAATATATATAAAAACAAAAAAATACATTAAGAACAAAAATATACAATAATAATCATGATTACTCACTCACACCCACCACTATTCTTTGGTTTCAGAAGCTAATTTGCTGTTTATTGAGTGGATGGGGGTTCTTCATATTGATAAGATTGTTCCATGTTCTCATTAACAGCCTTAGAATGTCTTTGCTCTCCCGCTTCCACTCTAGGTTGGCTCATGCTGTTGCTAGGCTCTTGTTTTCTTCCTCTCTAGGTTCTGCTTCTTAGTTATGTTCTAGATTCATAAATCTGTTGCCACAAAATAAATGACCTTCTGCAGCTTTCCCAGCAGTTCATTAGTTGCACCAGCTGTTTCCTGTTAGCAGCAGCACCATGTATGGAATACGAGCGCAGTGATGATGATTCTCCATCAGGGCTGGACAGATCGCGTTGTTTCCCTCTGAGTCAAGCAGCCTGCGTCAGTCAGACACACAAAATGGATTCAGTTGCCTCAGTGCAACAATAAAATCTGCTGAGGTTGTGTAACCTGAATGTGTGTGATGACTGTTTTTAGGGATGTGAAGTGAGACACGTTTAGTTAAAGTTGTTCCTCTGTGTCCTCCTCCACAGTGGCTGTGCCAGTGGGCGTAGCAGTGGTGAGCGTCTTCGGCCTGGTCTTCAGTGTATCTGCCTTTGCCTGGATCTGTTGCCAGCGAAAAAATACAAAAACCCAGAAGACGCCCCCCTATAAGTTTGTGCACATGCTCAAAGGAGTCGACATCTACCCAGAAAGCCTCAGTGGCAAGAAGAAGTTTGCTGCAGCTGCTAGTACAGCAACAACTGATACCGGTAAAACTGACATTAATGGAAACTGCCCCAATGCGTTGCCAGCGAGTCCCACCGGCACTGGCAAGCTGGCATCAAGTCCGAATGGTTCCAGAGCAGCTCTGCATCTGGATCTGGAGAAACGGGATCTGAATGGCAACCTCACCACCAAACCGTTTCACCACCACCAGCAGAAGCTGCGGAGCTCTCCAGACCTGGAGCTGCCCTCTCCACATGCAGGCTTCACCCAACCTGGTGTGATGGACCGCCACGACCTCCCTTCCCCTTCCAGCACCCTCTCCAGCCAGGCACCCACCCCAGCTGTGGACAAGCCCCAAGCTGATGACAGAGAGGGGGGACTGGGAACGCTCCACTTCTCCCTGGAGTACCAACCAGAGAAGAAGGCTTTCATAGTCCACATTAAGGTACTATGGGTGTTTCAGTGTCACAGTGTGTTTAAAGTCAAAATGGTTAAAGTTAAAAATGGTTAATTGCTTGATGTGACTTTTGAACTCAGGAAGCCCATGGCCTGACCCCAACGGATGAGCAGTCTCTGACCTCTGACCCCTACATCAAGCTCACCTTGCTGCCGGAGAAAAAACACCGGGTTAAGACCAGAGTCCTCAGGAAGACTTTGGACCCTGCCTTTGACGAGACCTTTACCTTCTATGGGATTCCGTTGGCGCGAGTGTCAGAGCTGGCTCTTCACTTCATGGTGCTGAGCTTTGATAGGTTCTCTCGTGATGAGGTCATCGGGGAGACGCTGGTCCCCTTGTCCGGGATCGACTTGTCAGAGGGACGTGTCCTGATGAGCCGGGAGATCATCAAGAGGAATGTTAAGGTAAAAAAAATTCACATTTATTCAATCTCTAGCTTTGGTTTTAGTGAATAATCCACATCCAAAGTGTCTTTCGCTAAATGCTCTTTTTGTTGAACTGTGAACAGTACATCATATTAAATTTTCCAAGAGGCAATAAAACATATCAACAACAATAATTTCATTAAAACTGAACCAGGAAATCATTTCAGATTTTAGTGTCCCACTGTTCATGATTCTGATTGTGACACCAACGTGTGATTTGTAACATCAGTGGCTGCATTGTCCCTAAAGGCAAACCAAGAAGACAAATGAAAGACTGTAGAATTAAAGTAAACAATAAAATATGAATAAGAACATTCCTCGCTCTAAAAGTCACTTTCATATTAAACTGGTAAATTTTCAAAACGTTTTTTTACATGAAAAGCTACAGTATCGTGCTCCAGTTCTTATAAGCTAACTGAAATATTTCATCATGCCTTGATTTATTTGTATCGTGGAGGCTGTGTGTCCATCTGAGATAAGTATTATGGATTTGCAAGCTGATCCTGAGGCCTGTGGTTGTGAGTCAGACAAGCCTAGTATTGTCCTTGTTGTTTCCCTAAATGCACGTCTTCTAGTCAATGTACAAATGATTTTACAGAAATATTTAGGCAAGAGCTGTTTTGGTTGACCGTTGCACTGTACAAAATGACAATATATTGCCATTTGTTTTTTAGTCTTCTTGAAAATGACTTGATGATGATCAAGTCATTTCCAGTAATGTGCTGTACAGCCCTGGTTGGGCTAGTCCAGCGAGTCTGAGTTGATGATTACATTAACATCCTTATCATAGGTCTGTGGTCTCCTGCCCAACAGCTGCAAACGCGATTATATATTTGTGGGCTCATATTACGCTCTGCAGATCTCAGCTAAAATGGCAGCTCTGTGCCTACCAGGTGGGAGCGGATACGGTTCCCTGGAGGAATGTGAGCTATCTGTAATATCTTTAAAGTTCTCAGATATTATTTAGCGCTAGGAACTGCAGCTCAGAAAAATATTAAAGGTTTCTCTCTCTGCAAAATTTGTTGAGTATTTTATAAACTAGAGGATCATATTGTAAACTGTGTTCCACTGGCTATTTTTAACTACATTTGCAACTAGAAATACTTTTGTTTTTATATCAATTCAGTGCCAAGTATATGGCTGAATATTCACAGAATGATTACAAGTAAACTGCCGTCTTTAGAGGGTCTGTTTGCTAATAGGGCGGTGGCTCTCTTTTCGTCTGTGAGGCAAAGATTTTGCCTGCAAGGTTTCTGCAAGCGTTTTGTGGTTTGTGTGAGTACAAAGCGGGCAGAGAATCGATGTCAGCACGTCACAAGCGACTAGTTTTCTGTCCTTACAGAAGACAGAATATGTTAAGCACAATGCGTGGGCATTTATTATTTAATAGCTGTATGACCAAACTGAAGAACAATATAATAATAAAACACATCTACATATTCAGAGAGCTGCACATCAGGTCAAAGCTACATCGGATTGTCATGGCAACCATGAGCTGAGGAGTGAGATCCCGTCAGGTGTGATCACAGCGTTTGAGGTGTCAACTCTCTGGGCTGCGGAGTTGACTGTGTGTCAGTGGATGCTCCAGTGAAGTGAAGCAGATTAGGTAACACCGTGATGTTGGATAAGACGTGTGAACAAAGCTCAGAAGCAGGTGGTGATTGAGTCGACAGCTGTTTAATCGTTAGCGCTGACACAATTTACCTTTAACATATAAAGTGCTTTCCCTCCTAAGGCCTATTGCCCAGTGTTCGTCCTTTCTGTGTTCCTTCGCACCTAAACCTTTATGGTTTACCCATCTCACTCCTGCTCCGTCTCCCACCACATTTCCTCCTCATGCCTCTCTCTCGTCTCTCGACAGAAATCCTCAGGCCGGGGCGAGTTGCTGCTCTCCCTGTGCTACCAGTCCACCACCAACACCCTCACTGTGGTCGTCCTCAAGGCTCGTCACCTGCCCAAGACCGAGAACAATGGACCCACAGGTACGTCAGCATTTAGCTCAACCTTTAAAAGAGATTTGCTTTGGATGACTGCACACACACACACTGCACATTAGCAGATGGGACTGAAACCATTTCGCTCACCACCGAGATTACTGCTCTTGCAGTTGATTTAATGACACCATCCCTGCAGGACAGTAATCTGATCAGGATGTGACAGAGGTCGCTTTAGGGACAACAGACACACTCCTACACTCAGAAGTGTTTACAAAGCCAGTCTCATTTGTCCTCATCTCTAGCATCCATCATTTCCTCTCTATCGATTGCTGTATTGATCTGACACAGGAATAAAATCCCACTCTCAGACTCTATAGGGAGTCTTTTTTTCTGCTTCTATTGTTCTTTTTCTCATCCAGTTTGGTTCTTCCCTAGATCCATACGTCAAGGTGAACATGTACCATGGAAAGAAGCGCGTGTGCAAGAAGAAGACCCACGTGAAGAAATGCTCGCCCAACCCGGTCTTTAACGAGCTCTTCGTCTTCGACCTACCCTCCGAAGAGGGCCTGAGGGACACCAGCGTGGAGCTGCTGCTGCTGGACTCAGACGCAGGCAAGTCACGCAGTGCCAACACTGTCCTCGGGCGCCTTGTGCTGGGCACGACGGCGGCAGGCACTCCCGGGGAGCACTGGAGGGAGATTTGTGACCACCCGCGTCGGCAGATCGCCAAGTGGCACGCCCTGTCAGAGGATTAGAACGCAGGGCGCTGGCGGATTCTGATGTCTATTTCTAATCCGGTCTGACCACAAGAGAAATGGAAGGAAGATGGGCAAGATTTAATGTCCTATTAGCTGCTCATTGAACTTCCAGTGAGGGCGGGTGAGAACAACGGGAGGGTCATTCAAAGTGATGTCATTTATCAGCCATTCAACTATTTGTCTTTGAAGTTATTGGGGTTCAGTAGGGAGGGAGGGGAATGAAAGCGAACCCCATAACTTTAAACAATTCCAAAGACAGAAAATCACCTAGTAACATGCATCTCCATGGAAACTCAGTCATCACTGTAAAACTGTGCAGTGTAGAAATGTCTTAAGTGTCACTCTTAATTTCCTCTTCTTCTCCTTCTACTTTGTTCCTCAGCTCTTCCTCCTATAAATAGTAACCAAACCCATCATAATGAAAACAAACCACATCTGACGATGCTGTAAAAAATGTGGATTATTAAAGTTTATTTTATAACGGCAATGTTCTCTTCATAAAGATGTGGTTTAATTTGTCTTTGTTTTGTACTCCTTGGGTTAATTTGTTGAAACAGTTTTGTACAGTAGGTATAAGTGGTATTTCATATATCATGACTGGAGTATAAGAAAGCCTAAATTAGGTGGTTTGAGAAAAGCCAGGAACAGACTGAACTGGGGACAGTGTGTGTGCGTGTGTGTGTGTGTGTGTGTGTATTTCTGCTGACTTGGCTGTGTGAGCGTGTGGGCATGTACGTTAGCTCAGCTAGCCACATAATGTTTACTGTAGGTGTTTTGTCCCCTTACTGTGAGCACAAAGACAGCTGAAATGTAAATGTGTGTATCTTAATATAAAACATGGCAACTCCTGATAGACGAAACAGCCTGTGGTCTTTATTTCACATTGTATTGATCTGGCATTAACGATGTGTTTGGATTGAGGAATATCTTAACAATACTAATTCTTGCAGCCTCATCCTGTGGAAAACCGCACTTTAGATAGTTACTCCTGCACATGAACTGCTCAGGGACCTGCACGCATCCTCACCTCTGCCACCCCGAGGATGACATCATCAGGCTGTTCTCCAAGTGAAATGATGTAATATTTGCTGAGTGCTGAGGGATGAGGTCATAGTGTCTGAATGTAATATCAGCTAAGTGGCTAGGTGGGGGAGGGTAGGTGGGGGAGGGTAGCTGGCTCAGCGCGCTTCCGTTTTCTTCCCCTTCGCTGCTTCTTTCATTTAAATTTAGATGAAGCACAGTCTTTTATTAGCTTCCTCTGGCATCTGCGTCCACCCTCCTTCTCCAGTCTTACACCCAGTTGCATCATGCGCTTGGTGGTGGAGGCAGGCTCAGGAGAGACAGGATGTTCTGTCACTCTGCACTTCCTCAGTGGATCCTCTGCTGCAAGGTCGCTCCCTGAATTTCTATTTTAAACCTCTGCTGTCATCCTTGAACCAGAACGTGCAGCATCCATCCTATCTGCCTGTGCCAGACTGTCCTAAAGCTTTCTTTCAAGGACAATGTGAGAATTATGTCAGTGACTGCAGTTCAAGTGTGTATAATTAGAAGACTGGAAAGGTAAACATCTCTCATCTCTGGAGGCAGAAATAATCCCTCTGGTTTAACCTTAAACGGGAGCTATTGCAGACGTAACAGTCAGCAGAGACAGATTATTATTTATTATTATAATAAATTAAGTCAGTGAACATGTTCATGTGAAGCTGCATCAGTCAAACAGGTTATGACTAATGAGTCCAATTGTTATGTAAATGGAATCAGAGTTAATATTTGCCTCAGAGCTGTGCAAAATATTTTAGTAACCGTCAGTGTGTAGCTAGGTTTTACGCACGACTTTGTGTCAGACTTACATTTACCATAAGGAGATATGTGATCATATTCATCAAGGTAGTTAGGACGTACTCTGATACCTGACCTTCAACAACCTTTCCCCAAATTCCTTTATTGTGTTACTGACAATTTCTTTTGTCTAAGTGGTGAAAATAGGTCCAATTAAATGTTCAAACACTCTCTAGGTTTGCTTTTGGTGCCAAAACAATGACTCTGTCAGTTATTTAATGCAGAAGACTTGTTTTGACTCAAAGGCACAGAGACATAACATGACAATGGCAGCCGCCACTCGTCATGCAGCCACATACTCACATAGCTAAATTCACAATCTACAACAAGTCGCAGTTCTTGCTATAAATCATCCCATTTCTAGGCCATTACAGTCTAAGATGTGTGGCTGAGCTCAGATTAGAGCTGGGCTGATGTTTGGACCAGTGTTTGCTTGAGTTGCACATTTGAGCTTTTACAGCTAGCTGTTTAAAAATAGCATCTTAGAAAGGTGTATAAATAATTCAGTAAAGACTTTACTAAAGAGCAGAGAGCAGAGTTCAGCCAAAGGCAATCAACAGGAAGTTATTAATAGACTCAACAAAGTTACATCCAAACATATAATAGAAATATAAGATCTCTGTATTACTGTATTTTACACACACAAACTGACAACTTCAAAGTGCAATGCACTCCAAGCTGTGCTGCAATTTTATATTTTAAAAATCAGACCCCTCATTGTCACAGATCAAGGTGAAGGACCCAGACGCACAGCACACACGGATTTAGTCTTTGTGGAGGTTTAATACAGCAAGTGGTCAAACAGGCAGAGGTCGGTACACAGGTTAACGCAGATGGTGGTGACACTACAGGCAGGGATCAAGCAAAGGAGGTCAGTCCACAAACAAGGTTCAGGAACGAGAGTCCAAAACAAGAAGAAAGGGAGCAGGCAAGGCTAGGTCAAAACACGGTTCGAAAACTGGTACACGACCGGACTTACTGGACATGAACGCTGGAATGGTGGCACGAGGTGAGTACTGGTGCTTGAATACAGAGATAATTACTGAAAACTTGCAGGTGGTGACTAATGAGAGCCGGAAGTAAAGCAGGAACTAAACAAGACATAGCAAAACAGGGAGAGCATGACAATAAAACAGGAAATACCAAAATAAGGCCGGAAACTGATCCCAAACGCTGGATCCATGACACTCATGAGCATCTCCAGACGATGGAGAGGAAGCTTTTGCGTTTGAACCATCTTTTATTATAATGTAGCAGCTTTAAAGTAGAAACTTAACTGAACTTTTTCCATTTACTGTAATCTAATCATAGCTATATAATGCACACATAAAAAATAATAACTTCTGGCGGGAAGTGTAGAAAGATAGTCATCAAAGTGAGACTGAAGGAAGGAAGGAGGGAGAAGTTACATGACCAGAGGGAGGACGAGGTGAGACAAGACCAAGGGGGGATGAAGGGAGGTGTGCGGAGCGATGACGTATGGCAGCAGTAGGTTTTGTGGACAGGAGCGAGAGGGGGCTGAAATGAGAAAGCCGAGCGGGGGATGAGTTAGTCTGGCTGCTGAGACGAGGAGGTGAATAGCTGATGCGCATGGGTTTCCTGACAAGCATTGGGATGAGTCTCTGAGGGTCAAGTACTGAAGACTGTAAAGAAGCGGAATGAAGAGACGAAAGCGCCAAATGACTAAGAACTAAACCCTACGGTAGCTGAATGCAAACAGAAATATGAATGAGGTTCCATGAAGGTGAAGGACGAAAACAGCATCAGCCAAAAGTCCTCATGTGACCAGTCATCAAACTGTGCTGCTGATTCACATAGATCATGCAAGTTATACTTATCTTTGTGTTCATTGTACAGTACGTATTATGCATTATAGTTTATGCAACACCTCACTCCAAGGCTCTACTGTACATTTACATGTTTGTATGAGGTGTTATGAGTGACGCATCGAAGGCTGAGCCGACAGAGCGAAGGGCAGAACTTCAAAGCTGCCCGTGAATTATTGATGGACACTGCATTTCCATACGGTACATCCATCGTCTGTATCGACTCATGCTTGTTGTTTTTTTTACAAGGCGCAAAAAATTCATCCCATCAACATTGATGACAGGCCCAACAAGTCCATTACTGACTTCAAGGGGCTTGAAATTAGATAACTGGTAAACTGGTAAACTGATTAGCTGTAAGGTGATTTTCTATTTCCTCCTGCTGTTATATATCTATTTTATTTATTTTCTATTATATTTTCATTAAGTATTAATTATACAATCCTGATCTCACTCACTGTTTCAGGTGTTTTGTTTTAAAGTCAACTTTCTTCGTACATCAACAGTGTCTAGACGTTGGGTGAATGCATCCTTCCGCCTCTGGCTCTCTCATGAATATTCTTCTCTGTTTTGCAATGACAATAACTTCTGGTTTGTGAGGAATCCATCACGCATCACTGTAGAAACGACCTTTGCTCAGACAGACAAACTAGTTTCACTGAGACCTTTATGTTGGTGCATGCACGACAGAACACACACACGCACACATTTATTATGTGCACCCACATAAACATAACAACCCTGATGCCGACTCTAAAAGGATGATAATGTTAACTATCAGTCACAGTCACAATGTTTACACCGCAGCGCACATCAACACACACTAATTGCTTCGGTCTAACGGGGGCTGACGGAAACATCACCCACTGGGTAATGACAGCAGACGTCTGCAGAGTCATAGTGATGAGGTGAGAGCATACAGTGAAATGTTCCTTCCGTGCTGTTTCTTTTTTATATGTCTGTGATGATCTCTGAACTACACATTTATCTGGATCAGGCAGCTCTGACAGTCTGCAGTCTTTCCTTACGCTGATTAACAGCCCTGCAGAGGTGCTAATCAGCTGCTCTTATGTGTGGCTGAAGTTAAATTCTACAGGTTGTAGGTGCTGAGCCCCTGGCTGTAACACAATTCACTCCATTATGTTTGTATCACAGCAGGATGCTAGAAAATTACAGCTACACCCCATCCAGGTAATGAGCAGTGGGTAGACAGATGGTGAAATGTCTGTAATAGCCTGCGAGAGTGGACTCTGAGTCTGGTCACGACACAAGTCACGTGGTCCAGTGTGAGTTGGAAGCAGAATTAAAACTGAACGTTGCTGGGCTGACAAACAAAAAGACAGGAAACAATGTTCAGAAAAAGAAGGGAAAGAAATTCAGACTTTCCAAAGATATGATGAGAACTCATACCCTCTATATCCTCTGCCTTCCCACCAACATGTTGGCATGGCAACGACGAGAATGCCACAGGTGCCTGTTCCTGGGAAGGGCAGCAAAGTAGACAGACAACAAGGTTTATGAGACAGCGAAGCCACAAACTCCTGGGGGCTGGAGAGTGTGTGTGTGTGTGTGTGTGTGTGTGTGTCTGTGTGTGTGTGTGTGTGTGTGTGTGTGTGTGTGTGTGTGTGTGTGTGTGTGTGTGTGTGTGTGTGTGTGTGAGGGATTTATACCCACAAACAAAAGGTTAAAAACCTAGCTGATCTCCCGCTTCAACATTACCTTCGCTGTCATGGCAACAGGGCGATGTTGCCGTTCCAAGATGCAGGAGGGCAGAGGAAAACATGAGCTACCGAGGGAGAGAATAACGAATGGAGGAAGGGAAGTTGGCGGACAAGCGTGTGGAACATCAGGCAGAGATTGATGAAGCAGGGAAGCAGGGGGTGGGCAGCAGAGAGTGAGGAGGTGGATGGCTCGACCAGTTTGCGCCGTCTCGCTCTGTTGGCCTGGAGAGGAGGCAGGAGAAGCGGAAACGAGTCAGTGTGAAATAATGGCCATGAAAGGGAAAGGCGGGTTTGACTGCTCTGATAAGTTGCTTTCAGTGGCCTTTCCCAGCAGTGGAGGGCATTTGTGTTGGGACATAAACACGCAATAAGCACTGAAAAGATGGTGAGTCAGTAAATAAGGAACGAATGGAAGAAAACAAGAGTCATTCATGTCTAAGGTATCCTTCTCTTCAGTGTCAGAGTCTCTGGAGAAAAGCAGCAGGAGACAAAGAGACAAACTTAAAACATTAGCATGAAGATCACATTTCACTTATGGCCAACGAAAAGCGTATTGAGGACTTCATGTGTGAGCCTTTTATAGATTTAATGCAAAGCCATAGCAATCAATGTTTGAATACTGTACATCCCCTTCAGAGGACGCAGATATCCTTTCAAATGATTCTTTTTCTCTGTAGGAGGAATATTATCACAGTTATGTAAACAACAAATGAACAATGAGCGTTAAATCTACATAAGTTTGCCTCAGACAACTTCAAACCGAGACACGAAGGCTGGAAAAGTACTGAGGCTGGGACTGCTGGGACTAAGAATGAAGAGCTGGAAGAACATTTAGGAATCAGCTAAAGAAACGAACACCAAACTATCAGCTCCTTTCCTCAGTGATGTCACTGAGACTTGTTTCCAGTGGCTGTTCCATCTGACTTACGGTGCAGCGTTTCTCCGCATTACTCCTTTGCAGCAGTTCGCTCACATCGCAGACCCGCATTGAAGGAACTGCTCATTCTATAAATCCCCGGTGAGAACACGCTGTGAGAGTGAGTCAGACTCATAAGTTGTCTTTGTACAACTTATTTGTCTTCAGCCCACATTGAATCTGAGCAAGGCCAGAGCTGTTTGTGTCACTTTTTCTATCATGTTTTGTTAGCATCCTTCAAAACAAATACTTCTCATTTGGCACTTATAGCCCATAGCTTCAGAACCATATTAAGCCACAGGCTCTGTTATCGATTCACTTCTTTTTCATCGCCTGGCCTAAAGCAAGATGCTGTAAATCTGTCCCTGCCTCATGCTTTATTAAAATAGTCAGAGACTGGTTCAGCATGATTCAACAACAGCAACTAAAATATCTCCTCATCAGTTCTTACTGCACAATATTTTGTCCTCAGTCTGTTTCATTTTTAACCTTGATCCAGACGCTTTCCACCCCATTCAGCTCACTTTGGCATGTCTGGTCACACACTGGCCTTTTCCTTCTCCTGCCCAATTTTTGTCCTTTGCCCCTGCTATAACCCTGCATAGCTGCAGACCCCAGGCTTTAACCTCAGTGTCAGACAAACTGAACCCTTGTTTTAGGCCACATTCTCTCTGACATTGCCTCTGGCCCTTGTTGGTTTAAAATCTCTAAATATAAAGTGCATGGCCACACACTGCGTTTTAATCACTAAGTGTTTTCCGCAGAAACAGTGAAAACTGATCTGTTATAGTCCACACAATCATAGTTGTGTATCTGATGATCGGTCTCTGTTCCAGTCTGGTTAATTTTTTAATTCTTGCGAAGAGTTTTCAGGAGGACCATGTTACGTATGTTACATCTGAATTTGTATGGGTACATTTGTATTTCTGGTCTCTGTCCATGTGCTGTCTGTTCCCTAATGCTTTGCTTCATGCCTTGCTCACTGAATTATCAAGTGTAATCCTTTGAGCCCCTCAATTTACTTTCACATCTCTGGACATATTGATTTATTTGCTGCATTTTTGTGAAGGATTTTTATGTTTTGCTTTATATACCTCTATAGCGAATTTTTGTTAAGACCCTCACAAATCTTACCATGCTTTATGTTCAGTGTTACCAGGACTCTTGAGTCCCATGATCAATGTTGCCCTGTTTAGCAGTTGCCATGTTCTCTTTGCTTGTTCCACATCCTTTTCATTCTTTTTAATTTCCAGCTCTGCAGTTTCCAGAGCATCCCCTTCCTCTTTCTCCATGCATCATTTGCTTTAGCTGCAGCTCTAGTTGACAACCATCCTCCCTGCCTTCATTTCCCTGTGGTCAGTTTTTGGCCTGTCACAGAGAGCAATCAGTCACACACACAAACCTTGACCCCATCTACCCACCAACATCAGTCTTCTGTCATATAGGCCGTATATCTTCTCCTAGTTGTCATTCACTTCCTGTCGCTCTTTGGCGAGTTGACTGACACCACAGACGTGCACAGTGGACTGTTATATCCTGCCATGTTTAGGACCAAGCTCTGTGGAATTTGCTGTGTATTCTTCTTGCTGACTTTGTAATTCATTGCCAGGACATTTTACAGTAACCACATGAGCAGCAATTCCCTGCGACTGTGATACAGATCAAATGGCCGTAAGTGCTCCTTCAGAATACTGAATAGTTAATAACTTGATGTTATCCATTAGTGGCTGCACTGATGCACTGATCGCATTACAAGAAACCTTCACTGATCAGATGCTTTTAACTGTTCTTACGCAAGTTATTCACTAAATTCGCTAAATGTTCTGTTCTGTGACACCTCCAGGTTATTCATGCTCTTGGCAGGTTGTCTGTTTATGCTCTTGTCTTAGGAGAAGAACTGAGGTTCAATACATTTGAGGTTCAAATGTATTGAGTAAAGCAAAAGGAGGCTTTTAAAGCAAAGTGCGGAGCCATTGTCCTAAAGATTAATACAACATGTGCAAGAATGTTAACACTTGACTCAAGCGATTGCCTACCGTGCAGCATGTGCCCAGAAGAAAATGCTGTTGGACAGGATATACAGTACTTCTGATGCTTGACATTATCCTTCTGTCTCCCTCAGCACAGTGAGCACAGGGAGCACTCAGCACAGGGAGTTTTCTTATGTCTCCTTCCAGCACCCACCTGAGCAAGAGACTCATCTTCCTCTCATTCCTGCTTTTCTTGTAAAGTTGTAACAGCCGTTTTGCAGGTTAGATGTTGTAGAGGCCAGATCACATAAGAGAACCCTTTAGTTGTAGCCAGGTTGCATCTACTGTAGTTCCAGTGGAGAAAGTGGAGAAAAATAAATCTACTGTATGTACATTCAGAAACTTTTTTTTTTTAGATCTTATGTAGTAACACTTACTCTACTCATCATCCCTCCACTTGTTGTCCTCCAGATTTACGACTGGCATCTAACTGGCCAGGGAGAGACATACTGTACAGTACAGTACAGTACTGTACGGTATATATGAGGTGTAAATGTGCTGATGCTGCTTCCTAAAAGAGTTTTCCAGTACATTATAAAGCAGAACAGTAAACCCTTGAAGTCATAATTACTACTACTGTACTACTGCCACCATGCACTACTACTGTACATCCTGTCCAGAAAGAGTGAGCGCATGCAGAGAGCCTTTAAGAGCAGAGCAGATGGAGAAGCACAGCCAAGTGTATCGATTCGGGTGATGGGAGCACAACCCACACGTTTACTGACTCAGAGTTTCACACACACACATGCAAAGTTGATCATTAGTGCTTGGCCTCCGTAACGATCTTCAGCCTCCATCCGCTGCTGCTTGTTATTTGGTCAACAGCTGGAGGGAGGAAGGAAGGTTATCGACCAGCTTGACAGCAGCGTCCCTCATTTCAATCAAATGAGTCCCAAAGGACAAGCAGGGCTGCTGCAAGATTAACAGCTCTCTCCACGGTCTTCTGAATTAATTCTCATGTATTCAGCACAAGCTCAGTAATTAAAAAAAAAGCATTTTAATATGAAACTAGGTCACAAAAATGTAAATTTCTGAGAGAGTTGAATTTAAATTTGAGACGTTGGCAACTGAACCAACCTGAACAGTGTAATACAGTACTGTCGTAAGCTTATGTAAGATGTTAAAAATGTGTGGTTGTTTGAAGAAAGAAGATTTTAGCAAATGGACAAACCTAAATATGTAAAGCAATTTTAACAAATTATTATTAATCATTTTAAGGAGCAGTGCCAGCAGTCGAATTGTTCATAATATTTTAATTTAATTGTATTTGCTCAATCTGATACAGCCTTTATAGCAGGATTTATTAGCAGGAAAAAGATTAGTTTTGGAATGAAGGAGTTTTCACCAACCTCACAGCTCTTTTACTTTCTAGGAATCAAAATAGTTTTGAAATATAACAACTTGAAATACAGACAAGTTGTCAGGGCTCGGGCAGGCAGACGGCGAACCCACATGCACAGCACGGAGGCGATATTATAATCAACAAAAGGGTTTATTCTTAAAGGCACGGTCAGACGGTCCAGGTCATACACGAAAAGGCTCGGCGAAAGTACAGACAGGGAACAGGCAAAAACTCACGGTAAGTAGATAATCCAGGGTCGGGCAGGATACACGATACAGACAGGAACAAGACACGAGAAACACGAACACTCAGGGAACTCAACTCAACAATCTGGCAGGGAACTAAGGACACAGGTGGTGGTTAAATACACAGTGACTTGATGACTAACAGAGTGCAGGTGTGGGTAATGAGCAGGGACAGCTGTGACAAGACAAGAAACCGGAAGTAAAGCTAAAACAGGAACAGAAACCAGGAGACTACCAAAATAAAACAGGAAACAACTAGAAACACAAAGCCAGATCATGACAGTACCCCCCCCCCCCCTATGGCGCCTTCCACGGCGCCTACGGAAGCCCCCCCCCCAAACCAGGGCGGGCGGAGGGTGGTCCCAGGCGGAGGGACCGAATCCCTACCCCTCAAGGTACATGAGCAGGGTGGGTGGAGGGAGGACCGGGGGAGGGCCAAAACAATAGTCCACAACAAAGTCCACGAACAGGGAAGACACGAAGTTCAGGGATTCCCTCACGGAGGGTGATGGCGTGGCGAGACCCTGCCCAGCAGCCGCTGAGCCAGGGTGGCACTCTTAGTGCCCTTGGGCTGGACCGATGTCCCCGGGGACCACCCCGAATGGCAACGTCCTCCGGGCGGACGCTGATCCGAAGGGCTGAGGAGTCGAGGCGGGCGTCGCCGCAGGAGGCAGCGCCATCCGGGCAGCAGGAGGCGCCGAGGGCAAGGCCACCAGTCCGGCGGCCGAGACAAGGACGAGGCAGGGACCAGCGGCGTCCTCCTTGGACCACCGCGACGAGAGGCGGGAACCAGCGGCGTCCTCCTTGGACCACCGCGACGAGAGACGGGAACCAGCGGCGTCCTCCTTGGACCACCGCGACGAGAAACAGGAACCGATGCAGGTGCGGCCGGAGCCGGGCCGCCAGGAACCGATGCAGGTGCGGCCGGAGCCGGGCCGCCAGGAACCGATGCAGGTGCGGCCGGAGCCGGGCCGCCAGGAACCGATGCAGGTGCGGCCGGAGCCGGGCCGCCAGGAACCGATGCAGGTGCGGCCGGAGCCGGGCCGCCAGGAACCGATGCAGGTGCGGCCGGAGCCGGGCCGCCAGGAACCGATGCTGGTGCGGCCGGAGCCGGGACGGGCGCGACCCCCTCCTGGAGGTCCGCCGGGACTACGACGGGAGCGACCCCCTCCTGGAGGTCGGCAGGGACTACGGCGGGAGCGACCCCCTCCTGGAGGTCGGCAGGGACTACGGCGGGAGCGACCCCCTCCTGGAGGTCGGCAGGAACTACGGCGGGAGCGACCCCCTCCTGGAGGTCGGCAGGAACTACGGCGGGAGCGACCCCCTCCTGGAGGTCGGCAGGAACTACGGCGGGAGCGACCCCCTCCTGGAGGTCGGCAGGAACTACGGCGGGAGCGACCCCCTCCTGGAGGTCGGCAGGAACTACGGCGGGAGCGACCCCCTCCTGGAGGTCGGCAGGAAACTACGGCGGAGCGACCCCCTCCTGGAGGTCCGCCGGAGCTGCGACGGGAGCGACCCCCTCCCGGAGGTCCGCCGGAGCTGCGACGGGAGCGACCCCCTCCTGGAGGTCGGCAGGAACTATGACGGGCGCGACCTCCTCCTGGAGGCGCGCAGGAGCTGCGGCTGGCGCGACCTCCTCCTGGAGGCGCGCAGGAACTGCGGCTGGCGCGACCTCCTCCTGGAGGCGCGCAGGAACTGCGGCTGGCGCGACCTCCTCCTGGAGGCGCGCAGGAACTGCGGCTGGCGCGACCTCCTCCTGGAGGCGCGCAGGAACTGCGGCTGGCGCGACCTCCTCCTGGAGGCGCGCAGGAACTGCGGCTGGCGCGACCTCCTCCTGGAGGCGCGCAGGAACTGCGGCTGGCGCGACCTCCTCCTGGAGGCGCGCAGGAACTGCGGCTGGCGCGACCTCCTCCTGGAGGCGCGCAGGAACTGCGGCTGGCGCGACCTCCTCCTGGAGGCGCGCAGGAACTGCGGCTGGCGCGACCTCCTCCTGGAGGCGCGCAGGAACTGCGGCTGGCGCGACCTCCTCCTGGAGGCGCGCAGGAACTGCGGCTGGCGCGACCTCCTCCTGGAGGCGCGCAGGAACTGCGGCTGGCGCGACCTCCTCCTGGAGGCGCGCAGGAACTGCGGCTGGCGCGACCTCCTCCTGGAGGCGCGCAGGAACTGCGGCTGGCGCGACCTCCTCCTGGAGGCGCGCAGGAACTGCGGCTGGCGCGACCTCCTCCTGGAGGCGCGCAGGAACTGCGGCTGGCGCGACCTCCTCCTGGAGGCGCGCAGGAACTGCGGCTGGCGCGACCTCCTCCTGGAGGCGCGCAGGAACTGCGGCTGGCGCGACCTCCTCCTGGAGGCGCGCAGGAACTGCGGCTGACGCGACCTCCTCCTGGAGGCGCGCAGGAACTGCGGCTGACGCGACCTCCTCCTGGAGGCGCGCAGGAACTGCGGCTGACGCGACCTCCTCCTGGAGGCGCGCAGGAACTGCGGCTGACGCGACCTCCTCCTGGAGGTGCGCAGGAACTGCGGCTGACGCGACCTCCTCCTGGAGGTGCGCAGGAACTGCGGCTGACGCGACCTCCTCCTGGAGGTGCGCAGGAACTACGGCTAGCGCGACCTCCTCCTGGAGGTGCGCAGGAACTGCAGGTGCTACCTCCTCCTGGAGGTGCGCAGGAACTGCAGGTGCTACCTCCTCCTGGAGGCCGGCGGGCGCTGCAGCTCCAAGGGTGACGGGGACTGGAACGACCGCTACAGGGCCGACGGGAACGGGGAATGGAACGACCGCTACAGGGCCGACAGGAACGGGGTCAGAGACAGGGGTGACCTCTACTTGGCCTACGGGAACGCCCTCAACTTGGCCTACGGGAACGCCCTCAACTTGGCCTACGGGAACGCCCTCTACTTGGCCTACGGGAACGCCCTCTACTTGGCCTACGGGAACGCCCTCTACTTGGCCTACGGGAACGCCCTCAACTTGGTCGACAGGGACAGGAGCTGGAACGACCTCAACTTGGTCGACAGGGACAGGAACTGGAACGACCTCAACTTGGTCGACAGGGACAGGAACTGGAACGACCTCAACATGGCCGACAGGAACAGGAACTGGAACGACCTCAACTTGGTCGACAGGGACAGGAACTGGAACGACCTCAACATGGCCGACAGGAACAGGAACTGGAACGACCTCAACTTGGTCGACAGGGACAGGAACTGGAACGACCTCAACTTGGTCGACAGGGACAGGAACTGGAACGACCTCAACTTGGTCGACAGGGACAGGAACTGGAACGACCTCAACATGGCCGACAGGAACTGGAACGACCTCAACATGGCCGACAGGAACTGGAACGACCTCAACATGGCCGACAGGAACTGGAACGACCTCAACATGGCCGACAGGAACTGGAACGACCGCAACATGGCCGACAGGAACTGGAACGACCTCAACATGGCCGACAGGAACTGGAACGGCCTCTGCTTGGCCGACAGAAACTGGAACGACCTCAACATGGCCGACAGGAACTGGAACGACCTCAACATGGCCGACAGGAACTGGAACGGCCTCTACAGGGCCGACAGGAACAGGAACGGCCTCAATATGGCCGACGGGAACAGGAACGGCGTCCTCCTCTGAGGAGCCGACAGGAACTGGAACTAGAACGGCCTCAATATGGCCGACGGGAACAGGAACGGCGTCCTCCTCTGAGGAGCCGACAGGAACTAGAACGGCGTCCTCCTCTGAGGAGCCGACAGGAACTAGAACGGCCGCAACATGGCCGACAGGAGCTGGAACGGCCGCAACATGGCCGACAGGGACTGGAACGGCGTCAACTCCGGAGCTGGCATGACAGCTTACAGCTGCCGAGCTCGACGGGGAAGACGTCGGGCCTGATTGGGTGGGGTTAACAATCGTCAAACGGGCGGTGCCCTCTGACGGGGACAAGGACGGAACTGGGGTCTGGGCGACACACGACTGATCTGGGGTCTGGGCGACACACGACTGATCTGGGGTCTGGGCGACACACGGCTGATCTGGGGTCTGGGCGACACACGGCTGATCTGGGGTCTGGGCGACACACGGCTGATCTGGGGTCTGGGCGACACACGGCTGATCTGGGGTCTGGGCGACACACGGCTGATCTGGGGTCTGGGCGACACACGGCTGATCTGGGGTCTGGACTAGGTTCGACTGGGCTGGGGCCTGGAGGCGACAGGGCTGCACCAGGGCATGAGCATGGCGAGGCTGACCTGACTGAGAGGTGGGACATGAAGCGGCCGCTGGCTGCAGGCCCGGGAGTTGCAGGGCCTTACGCAGGACAGGCTCCCTCAGGACGAGAGCGGCTGCTTCCTGGAACAGTTGTTTTCTCGCGCCCTGGTCTGCTGCCGAATCGGCGGTGTTCATGAGGTGGGCGAAGAGAAACGCCACCGGAGGAGAGCAGAGGAGGTGGACCCGTCGGGCGACGCTGTCTGGGATGCCCGCTATCAGAGAGACACAGTCAGTTAGAGAATCAAGGGGCTCCTCTGTCGGAGAAGGAGACTGCTCGGTCCCCATGACCGAGACCGCGGGACCCGGAATCCTGGAACCGCGCCGCCGCCGGCGCCATCCGGAGCAGCTGCGACTGTCCGTCGTTTGGGGCGCTGGGAGCGGTGTGGACCGGACCTCTGTACCGGGACCCGCTTGGTGAACCGGGACCGCGGCGTCTGGAGCTTGGGCTGGAGACTGGGGAAAACACGACTGAACTGGAGATTGAACCGCGCGCGGCTGAACTGGGGACTGAGCAGCGCGCGGCTGAACTGGAGACTGAGCAGCGCGCGGCTGAACTGGAGACTGAGCAGCGCGCGGCTGACTTGGAGGCTGAGCAGCGCGCGGCTGAACTGGAGACTGAGCAGCGCGCGGCTGACTTGGAGACTGAGCAGCGCGCGGCTGAACTGGAGACTGAGCAGCGCGCGGCTGACCTGGCGACTGAGCAGCGCGCGGCTGAACTGGAGACTGAGGACCGCGTGAGAGCAGGAAATCCTCCCAGGGAAATAACCATGGAGCTGGGCAGGTTGGTGCAGGCACAACGATCCGACGAGGCGGAGAGGAGGAAACCGAAACCATACTTCCGCGGGAGAGTTATATTTGCCGTAAAAAACAAAGGAAAAACAGTCACTGACCTGACCGGAGGCTAAGTGCTGGCTGGGTCCAAGTGTGGCCAGATTGTTCTGTCAGGGCTCGGGCAGGCAGACGGCGAACCCACATGCACAGCACGGAGGCGATATTATAATCAACAAAAGGGTTTATTCTTAAAGGCACGGTCAGACGGTCCAGGTCATACACGAAAAGGCTCGGCGAAAGTACAGACAGGGAACAGGCAAAAACTCACGGTAAGTAGATAATCCAGGGTCGGGCAGGATACACGATACAGACAGGAACAAGACACGAGAAACACGAACACTCAGGGAACTCAACTCAACAATCTGGCAGGGAACTAAGGACACAGGTGGTGGTTAAATACACAGTGACTTGATGACTAACAGAGTGCAGGTGTGGGTAATGAGCAGGGACAGCTGTGACAAGACAAGAAACCGGAAGTAAAGTTAAAACAGGAACAGAAACCAGGAGACTACCAAAATAAAACAGGAAACAACTAGAAACACAAAGCCAGATCATGACACAAGTATTAAAAGGAATCTGAAGTGGGAGATTACTTTTCTCTCCGGCAAGCCTTTGCCACATTTGTTTATATCTATTTATTTTCAGCAGCGGCTCAGAGGGAAGATAAAGAGGGAGGATAAAATCCTGATCTAACATGCAGCCTTTTGGGGGAAGGCAACTCAAAGGCATCCTGAGATCAAACTGCTGACATAAAGAACTCAATAAAACTATTTTAGGATCAAGGACTCTCAGACCTGACCATTGAAATTGCTGGTTATTTTTATTACAGCACAAACCATTTAAGTTGTAACAACACAGATTACACATGTTTTACTGAGTTCTTTTAAGAGTAAAAAGCTGTCGGATGTCGATCTATATATTTTACCCTAAAACCCAAAACATTACAGTGTAGCATTTAATTTCTAACACCCAGATGCTTTACAACTATTTTTAAACATTTTATCAAACAGCCAAAGGTCCTTTTGAACAACAAAAACATTTGTACAGAGCAACAAATGACATCACATTTTATGCCTAATGGGACACAGCATTAAACATTTATGGCTTTTTTAAGGAAGGTCACGAGACTTCGATTGGTGTTGTGTTCAAGGACGCGTTACCAGAGCTGGTAACTCAATCCAATCTGGGATTCCCTTGTGATGGAATGTGGCCAGAGTAACCTCACGGCCTCTGTAAATGTCAATGCAGGAAAATCCCCTAAATGCTCACAGTTTGACACCACATTGAACCACTGACACCACATGTAGACCAAAATCAAACCACTCTGTACAGCCTGAGGTCCAGTACAGGAAGGATCAACACAAGAACACTAGGTAGTACAGTATGTGCTACTTCCTAATAAAATAAACATAACTGGATAAATACTTCCTTCTTGATCAGGAGAACGGAGCATTATTTTGATTCGACTCCATTTTAGACACTATAATTTAGATAAAACAGACAGTAGTAGATGGGTAGTCTGTTTCTGGTTTGCTTTATTGGTACTGTAGGTGCAGTTGCACTTGAAATACAGACAAGTGTGTAGGTGCAACTGCACTGTAGGTGCAGTTGCACCTACAGTGAGGCGCTGACCTGTATGGTATGGTGCATAAGAGCGAAAAAGTAGATTAAACGGAATATGTGTTTGTATCTGCTTTATTTTGCAGAGGAGCATAAAGGTGCTTTTGCCAGAGACATACCTTTACCAGAAAAACAAAAACGTCCCATATGAAGGAGTGGTCGGTTGAGAAAAGATGCACCCATAAACCTGCAACTGAAAGGCTTCAGCCCCTTCCTCGCTGCACTCTTCACATGTTCTTTATTCCGTTTCTCTTTCTTTCATCAGGCCTGATGTCACTCCGGTTAAAAGAGTTCACGTCAAGATCAAGGAGGCGGATAATTGATGCAGCCATGTGCGCAACACACAGCTGGTCTATCACCTCCTGCTGAGAAAGCTCAGTAGTCTCAGGTGGTGAGTCACACACAAACAACAGTCACTCACTGCCTCCATGTTCTCTCTTCTCTTCTCCTCTAATGGCGCAAATCAGTTGGATTAGATTAGGTTCAGTTGTTCTTATTGTTTAAGAATCAGAGATTTAGGCTATATTTAAATTCCCCCTCGATGTGCCCACACTTGGAGTTTATTCATCCTTCCGCTGTCTACCAGTGCTGGCTGTCTGAGCTTCTACTGCAGAATATTCAATGTGACTATAGCACAAGGTGATGAAATGTGAGCTCACATTTGCATTCATGCTCACAAAATCTAATATCAGAGCAAAAAGAGGCTGGCTGTTCTCAAGCACAGAGCCAGAACAAATCCATTCAAAAATGTCAGAACCCCTACACATAGACGTATGCAAGACGTGGTTTCAGCTGTGCCCTGCAATGGACTTCCTCTCGTCTCTCGCCCTCAGCTAGCAGGGATAGCCTCCAGCCCCCCCACGACACTGAATGAGAACAAGCGGTAGAAAATGGATGGATGGATGGATGGATGGATGGATGGATGGATGGATGGATGGATGGATGGATGGATGGATGGATGGATGGATGGATGGATGGATGGATGGATGGATGGATGGATGGATGGATGGATGGATGGGTTTCAGCTGTCTTTTTTGTGTCAAGCCACTCTTGACAGACAGCATCAGAAGTGTCTCATCTGGGCTAAAGGTAAAAAAGACTAGACTGCTGCTGAGTGTGCCAAAGTTTTGTTCTCTGATGAAAGGAAATTTGACATTTCCTTTGGAAATCAGGGACAGTGTCTGGAGGAAGAGAAGAGAGGCACAGAATCCATGTTGCTTGAGGTCCAGTGTAAAGTGTCCACAGTCAGTGGTGGTTTGGGGGGTCATGTCACCTGCTGGTGGGGTCCACTGTGTTTTCTGAGGTCCAAGGTCAATGCAGCTATATAACAGGAAGCTTTACAGCACTACATGCTTCCTGCTGCTGACCGACTTTATGGAGATGCAGATTTCATTTTCCACCTGCACACAGTGGCAAAGCTGCCAGTACCTGGATTAAGGACATGGTATCTTTGTTCTTTTTGTCACTACACCGGACTCTGCACTTATCTCTTGTGTCACTTCCTGTTTTATTGTGCTTACTTCCAGTTTTCTGTTCCATCATGTTTAGGGGTTGCTTTACCTCCGGTCACATGATTCACCAGCTGCTAATCAGTAATCTATCATCATATTTAACCTCCAGTATCCACTCCAGTCCTCTGCCAGATTGTTGCGTGATTTCACCACTTTCCAGTATTTTATCTATGTTTCTGTATCGTGTCCTGACCATCTGCCTGTTTCCTGTTTTTGACTGCCTGCCTGATCCCTGCCTGTTCCTTTGCTGTGCTCGCCTACTGCTAAATCTGCCTGCTACTTACCTGAGTCTGCCTTCCCCTTGTCTGTACCGTCGCCCATGAGTCTCCCTGTGTATGAACCATGCCTGTTCACTGGACCTGCCCAAGCCATTAAAACAAGCTTATACTAATTCCTGTGTCTTGAGCTGTGCATTTGTCACGTTAAGAATCCTGTCATTTTTCAGTTGGCCAAATTTTTAAAAATCCTAAATTATTTCTAATTTTCTGAGATACTGAATTTGGGGTTTTTATTAGTTGTCAGTTATAATCATCACAATTAAAATAAATAAACATTTAAAATATATCAGTCTGTGTAATAAAAAATATAATATACATGTGTCACTTTTTGAATGGAATAAGTGAAATAAATCTTTTTGATAATGTTCTAATTATGTGACCGTCACCTGTACTGTACTGTATGTTGCGTTGCTTCAGGCCACGGTTCACAGCCACAGTCAAGGTGATTAGTGGGAATCCCTAAATACCAAAGCATTAGATTTCTAATGAAAGAAAATCAAGGTCAGTGGCTAAAAAAATGAATGTTTGTATGAATTACATGATGGCCACAAACCAGAATGAAGCTGCAGTCATTTACCTTCATACTCGTCTGTCTTATTATCCTGTGAAGATAAAAAAAGACGTTTTTATTAAAACTCATGCTTGAGAAATCAGCATTAGGGCGTCTGAGTGTGGGTGCACTTAATGTTATACAGTAAGGGCAAAATGTCTTGATTAAAATAATTGGGCAGTCTCAAATAATGGCAAACTAAAAAAACGTAATCTGTAATTTCTGCTTATTTTTCCAATTCACCTTTTCTGTATTAAGATACAGTATTCTGATTTACAATTAGATGACGTCATCATGTATATTTCTACTTCCTGCCACAGCTCCTATACTCGTATCTTATACTATCAGTGTCCAGTTTTTTTCCTTTATAAGTGGTGATGATTTAGGGCTGCTTCTGGACCTGGACCAGTTTCCACTGGGATGGAAATCTGATGATGTGTGTGCATGACAGAAAGACACTGGGATTTAACTGCAGATTGTCCATGAGGGGGTTCACCTTTCTAAATATATGAAGAGATATACTGTAGCATTAGTAGCTTTAGGCCAGAGACTCACTTGCAGTCAGGAAACTGTAGATTTCGTCCGGATTGTGTAGCTGTAAATTACTACTGATTTAAATGACCATATTTTAAAGCTGAGTGGCAGAATAATGTCTGTGAAGCTGTCTGTGTTACACTTTTCCCATGTTGAGAAATAGACGAACCTTGAGGAATATTCGTCACCATGGAAACAGTGGGATATTATAGCTCCTCTTCCCCTCCCATCCAATACCTCAATAAGACAGCTCTGCTTTTATGTCCCGCTGTTTATCAGTGTGTTTCACGCGTGCTCCATTCTCACAGTCATAGTCTTTATTATGAGAGTCACATATGGCAGCAAACCATTCACTGTTAGAAAGCAATTAGCGCTGTGCTGGTGACTTCTGGGGAGACTTTGAAGCCAAATGCCACAAGGTGAAAATTGCATGTGGAACCCCAGATGGGCTGTAATTTCAGCTCCTCATTTGTGACGTTATCAGTGCCTCATGCCTCATTTGCTCCAGAGATGAGCTTCTTTAAGCCACGAGAGTAATAAAATCATTTAGTGGCATTTAGAGCTTTTGTGAACTGATCCAAACACTTTATTAATTTATTTAGACTCTGCTGGAGGTCAACTGTAATAACACTATTTAGTGCATTTCTATATTTAGAACCAGGTACAGTACTGTATGGCACTGCATGGCACTCTTCATAGCTGTGAGTGAGAAATGACTGTAGAGCTTAGGCACAGTGTTTCCAGGATCATGATATAAGCTTGCTGGTTGGATGTGTACTTCGCTTTAATACCCACAGTTTTAATCTGTTGAGTGTCATCTCGGTAAATCCCTAAAGGACATTCTGTATCATAAACCTAGTGACTCTGACTTTTATAGCAGCAAACAGATTTAAAAACGATTCGGCTCATGTTCCTGGAAAACTCCTATTAGAGTTAGAACGGTAAAAACTATGTGGTGCCTCAAGGCTTACGCTTCTATATAGTAGTAAGTGTGTACAAAACAAATGACAAATATGATTAAGCCCCTTTTCATTGCAACCCTGCACCAAATTGGACACTGATTTTGGACAATATAAACTGACATCCATGGTTAAAATAAGAGGACTGTTTCCATAACACATTTAACTGAAGTGTTTTTGTTTTACCAATTAACACTCCTGGTTAAATTTTAAAATTAATGTAGCACAGACTTTTACGACATTATACCGACAGAGGTTATTTCATCACAGCACTGTAGCCTATTATAGAGAAGCATACAACACTTCCTGCATTTATCTCTTCTAGGGTCATTGAACAGCAGCTGTGGAACCTTTAAAGAAAGACCAGCAGATGAGTGAGTTTGTCTTGAAAGAATCCAGTGTTTTATGGACAACAGAAATAGTCTTGTAGTCTCAGACCATCCGTAAGGGATTTTAAAATGCACACAGTTAGTGGAATTCAATTCTGCTTAATGTTACTGGACATAGAAAAATGTGTCTATTTTACTTCCATATACTGTGTTGCAAAGGTTATGAACAGTTTCAGTAGTGATCCTGACCTTCTTCCATTGTAAATAGTAAAGAGCTAATTGACAAATAACATATCTTTCCTTCAGCTCTATTAAATCAGCCACAGGCTGGTGAAGAACCTTAATGTGCTGCATATATGAGACTGCATGTGTCAGTTAAAGGGTGATTTACTGACGTTTACCTGCATGTCTTGATCTCATCACAGGCCTCTTTGGAGTGTGCGTGCGCCTATCTGTGGCTCTTTACCAGTCACACTCGTTGATTGATAGGGTGAGCAGAGAGGCAGTGGGAGGAGGATGTATTTATTGCAGCAAATAAAAGATGGATAGAAAAGGGAGATGGAGGAAAAAGACGAGCTGTCAAGTGTCACATTTTTGTTTCTTGGTTGGAAGAGAATGAAATGACTGCAAGGGGCAGATTTGCAGTTCTCCATGTAAACAAGTGTCTACAGTACACTTGGTAAACGCTGAGTGCACTTAAAATGGCAACAAGATAGGGACAAAAAGGTAAAGGCAGAAGTGAAGCAAACCACCAATACAATATGTCCAAAGTAAAGTAGATGTTTCTCACTCAGTCTGGATCCCAAAGAAGGCAGAGCAGCAGAAGAGCTGAGCTGCAGATGGTATTAAGCCTTTAAGGCAGCATTTATTTATATAAACACTTTATACAAATAAATTGTACATATATAAACTGTCATGTGTAAAATGAAAAAAAGTACTTTGGAATAGTAGGTGAGATATTAGAGTGCAGAACAGCCAGACTAAGCATAGGATGAGGGAGGGACAGGCCAATCTCTCACTAACTGATCACTCCTTGTGGTGTTGCCCTTTGTTCAGCTGTGGCTCAGTCTGTCAGACCCTGTGTGAATACCTTACCCCATCCATTAGTTTATAAGTCATCCCCTTAAACGTCACCAGAGTGGAAAGAGGGGCAAGGGGGGGGGGTTTGAGGAAGGGAAGTACACAGAGCAGCTACGGGACAAAAAGAACACGATCATCGCAATCACTCAGGAGCTGCAGGGATGTGGATGGAAACGGAATCTAAAGCGGAGGGGGTGAGACGGGGTCGAGCCAGCGTCGCTCTGAGGGCATTGAACGGTCTAAGGTTGTGTACAGGAGACATGGAGGTCATGGATACATACATGCAGGGTAGGAATACTTCCGCTTTTATGGTAGTGGTCCTGTATAAAATGTAGCACTGAGTGTTGATGGTTTATAAAAATGCACAGCTCTCGGGCCAATGAACAAAATGAAGAACGTTAACGTTCAGCGCAACTTGAATGACGAATTCAAGTTTAAATAACTAACAGTATAAGATGTGGACTTTGTGTGTTAAGACAGATTTTATGTGGTGCAGCTGGTGATGTGGGGCCTCAGAGGAGTGAGCAGGGTCATTCTGGCCAACAACCCGCTGAGCGGTGCTCTCATTATGGCTGCGCTGTGCTGGGAGTCCTGCTGGAAGGCCCTGCTGGGAGCTTTGGGTTTACTGGCCTCCACTTTAACTGCTGTTGTCATGGGACAGGACAGGTGGACGGACACACATCATATTTACAAAAGTACTTGCTCGAGTATTTAAAAATGGCACGACAAATCTTCAGGCGTGTGTGTGCGTGTGTGTAGTGGTGAAGTGTCTGGAGGTTTTCACGGATTCAATGGCATGTTGGTGTCTCTGCTGATGGGACAGTTGAGCTCGGCTGGAGACTGGTACTGGTGGCTGCTGCTGCCTGCCTGCATGGGCTCAGCCTCAAGGTGAGAGACAGGAAGATTCACTCATGCTTCCTCTCTGGCAGCAAGCACCTAAACCCAGCCCTCACAGTAGCTGCATGCACGAGTACTATATAGGCACTCATTCCCCCCCCTTTTCCTCCCTCCAGTGTGTTTCTCTACAGTGCTCTGTCCTCAGTGTTTAAACGCTGGGACCTGCCGGTCTCTGTGTTTCCCTTCAACACCGTCATCATGCTCTACCTGCTTTGCACTGGCCCAGATAACCCCTATTTCCCCCACCACACAGCGATGCCACCAGGGGCCCCGGAGCCCAATGGCACCAAACTCATTGCCATCGAGGTAAGTAATGTATGAATGAATCCATGTGAAAGTCAGATTATGAGCTCCTATCATTAATCTGTCATAAATATATAGCGTGTTCATCTAGTTATTTTACATTACAGATTACAGATTTACAGATTTTTCTTAAAATCATATGTAAATATGAGAAAGAAAACAAAAAAGGTCTGATAAACGTATGATAGTTGACAAAACGCAACATAAAAGTGAGGCAGAAGCTTTGTTCGGTGACCTTCTTTACAGCTTTCATCAGGAACATGTTCCACAGTGAACCTTGACGTATAGAGCTGCCATGAAAGGCTTCTCTTCCAGCCTTATTAGTCACCCTGGCAGCTGTGCAGAGACCTTGGCTGAAGAGGGACTAACCAATTAGAAACTACCTCACCTCCCAAATCTAGCTGTAATTTTAAACCTCACGTTGCCACTAAATCTGCATCAAACCAGAAGATTTCAGTCCTCAGTGGTTTCACGTGTTCTATCTACTAAATGGTGGCTGCACACTATCAACAGAATGAAATATGCTGTTTCTCTGTGGAAGAAAAGACATTGTGAAGTGAAGAATTGTGTACTTTTAAGGGGGGGATCATGCTCAAAGAAAAATAGCAGAATAGCAGGATGTGATCTGACTAGTGTGTAAAACACATAGACCAAGGGGAGCTACAGCGAGAGTTTGTTCCCTACGTCTGCCTTGTTGCAGACTGGTCTCCAGAGTGAATATGAAACTGATGGCAGCACAATATGCATAAGATCAGCAGCTATGACTCATCAGTTACTTAGCAACAGTCAATGTAGGGATGCACAGAGGGGAGGATTTAATGAATACTTCTGATACTTGACACGAGATTGAAGGTATTTAGCTAAATATGCGGTGTCATGGCAGCATTTCCATCAGTTTGTATATTGTGTGTACTGTATGCTACTAAAGGTCTAACTGATCAAAATATTGTACACACTATGCTGTACCATTTTAAAAAGATAATTTCCAGTGATCGTCAACTCACATTTGCCTTGAGCAGCTTTGCGCGAGACTCTCCCCACCTGCTGCCGTCAGCTTTTGATCTCTGCAGGCCACCTGGTACTGGACTGAATTCTAGCCTTGGCATTTTCGTCTTTAAATTGACATATTATGAGGACTGAATCAGGAAATTGAATTAATGCGCAAGATGGTTTGTGCGTTGGCAGTTTCCAGTTTGCTGCACTAAAGCTTCACACAGCTGTGCAGGAGCAGTAAGCGTCATGCACTTTGTTTTTAAAGCTGCAGTACGTACTGTAATGTGTGGACAAATGCTCAGAGAGGTGTGTGCAGTGTGATAGAAATCACCCAACTCTGCAGCTCCACAGGTTTGTTGTTTAGTCCTGTCTGCAGATGCAGCACACTGATACTTTAAGGTAAAAGGTCAGAGTCTCCAATTGATTGATTTAGTCTCCACACAAAACCAGGGTCATTGTGTAAGTCATGTGGCTGGGAAACATCACTCCTACTGTCTGCAGTTTTGCCAGGAATTACTTACTTAACATTTAAGACTGAAATAGTATTAGTGGAGAAGGATGAAGGCATTTCTACAACTGTCACTAATTTATTTAGGCTGTTTTATTTTTTTAAAGGTTCCCTGAAACAAATTCACACAGGCTGCTTTGTCCTCTCCTAAACTGTGATCAAATCAAAAACCTTTTTTTCTTCCCAGTACATTCCTCTCCTCCATCTTATATTGCCTCATTCTATAAAGATGCTGTCTTTTTTATTCTCCTGGACTCCCTCTACTTTCCTATTTGGGCGATCTGAATCCACTAAATCCTTCCTTTGATCTCTCTGCTTCTCATCTCCCCAGTCACCATCCATTCCTCAGATCTGTTATGCAAATCTTCCTTCTCTTTCTAACACTGAAGTCCTGTTTTTTATCCTTCTCCTCTTCTTCCACATAATTCATTTCACACTGAACAGCAAATTCCTCCTCAAGGACCCAGTAATAGTCAGTATTTTGTATATTTTTTATTTCTATTTCTAGGTTTCTTTTAATCTATGTCAACCATGACTCTCTTCCCACTCTTTCTGAGAGTTGTCTAACAAGAAGAAATATAAGTGACTAGTAGATTTACTAATTATGTTATCATAGCAAAGTAAGTTACACTGATCCTACAATCTGATTTTTTAGTAGACTTGTTTTAAACACTACCTCTGGTGCTGCCTCGCCCAGGTGATACGCGGCATCCCTCTGGGTGTGGGTCAGATCTACACGTGTGGAGCTCTGGGGCCCTCCCTCCTTATTCTGGCTGCTGTCCTGCTCTACTCCCCTCTGTTGACTGTGCATGCGCTGTTGGGATCAGCAGTTGGAACGCTGGCTGGTGAGTCTCCATCTGTGTGGGAGGAGTGGGGGATGTATTTTTATTTTTTGTAGGTCAATCCAAAAAATTAAGCATATTCCAAGTAGACACTTAGATACAAATCACTGTGGTTTGGTGTAAAGATTCAGAGTAAGCATTTATTATCTAATTATTTCAGCTTTAGATTAGAAGGGTTTTTAGAGGTAAAAAGGGGAAAACTACTGGAAAGATGGATGTACCAGGATCTTACTGACATGGCAACTGTTTGTCTCTTGTTCCATCTATGCTGGGCTGCACCCTGGTTTTTATGTGCTGTCTGAAAAGCACATAGCCAAAGCTTTCCATGGTGGATGCATGTCCTGTTCAACTGTGGGCGAAAACTCAAATTAGGGTGGAAGCTTCAAAGATAGGGAGCTCCACAGCAGGAGCAGCAGACTTAAGCAATGTGGTTTTGCAGTTTCTTAACCATTTTTTTAATCTCTAAGCCTGAGAGGTACCTTCAGTCTGTCAGTCTGTGGATCTCTCTGCTCTCAGGAATCAGGGGGCAGTGCAGCGAGCCTGATGTCAAGGTAGATCCAGGACAAGGTGCAGATTCATCCCAGGGCTCACACACATACTGTACTGAGGCAACCATGAATTGCAGCATAGATGTCTTTGAAGTAGGAGTTTGCACGTTCTCCCCGTGTTTGCGTGGGTTCTCTCCGGGTTCTCCGGCTTCCTCCCACAGTCCAAAGACGTGCATTAGGTTGATTGGCTTCTCTCCATTACCCGTAGGTGTGAGTGTGTGAGTGAATGGTTGTCTGTCTATGTGTTGCCCTGCGATGGACTGGCGATCTGTCCAGGGTGTACCCTGCCTCTCGCCCGCAGCCTGCTGGGATAGGCTCCAGCACCCCCGTGACCCCGCACTAGGGAGTAAGCGGTTAAGAAAATGGATGGATGGATGTCTTTGAAGTGCGGAAGATATCCACACAATAAACTGCAGGGTGCATTGCAAATGTTAAATCACAGTACAATTTAACACGGTTACAAATCCCTGTGGCAGCAACTCAGAATATCAGCAATATAAATGTGTGTTGGACAGGCACTTGCAGCCTGGAGGCTCTGAAAGACAAACAGCAATTAGTCTGGGTGATGAGAACCACTGGCTTATAAACAAACACACGCGCCTGTGGCTACCTGGGCCTTTTCCATCTGACTCACCCCGATTCTATTTGTAGAGAGAGAGAGAATGAGAAATGACGGATGGTTTAAAGGAGACATCAGCCTCCTCCTTCCATGTGATGCTGCAAGTACAATACAGCGTCTCGAAGCACTGAGTAACGTGTGTCTGTGTGTGTAGCTATGAGTCATACTGTAAAAAAACGGGGGGGTGGGGGGTGGGCGTAAGCTCATACGCTCAATCGCACTGAGTCGTAGACAGATGCTAACAGTGACAGGTACACACACAAATACACACACAGACGACCTGTGCTACAATAAAAACAAAACTCCGACAAGGAAGTCATTGGAGCGATGCGACTGTAGTGAGATTGTGTCTAGGCAACCAAGCAGAGAGGAGACGGTCTGATGGAGCACAGCAGCAAACGCCTGAGAGCAAATGACAAATACTTCAGTTGTGTGCATTCCCTTGTGTCCTTCCTCTCACCACTGAGTTTATTCAGCAGAAAGGGATCCATACCCTAAACCGATCTACAGTAAATTAACCATGTGTGGTCTTTTGGATGCTGCTTGTACTGTAAGATGTTATAAAAATATTAATGGAACAAAAACAAATGATAATGGCCCCAAGCAGCTGTTGCTTCTCTTTTGTCCCTGAATGCACTAACCCCCACTTAAATGCAAATAAAGTCAGCGCTGAACAAGGTCAGATTGCAAACACTATCGTTCAGGACAGATAAACCCAGGGTAAAAGGAAGCACTTTGAAGAGCCTATAATAGAACATGATGGAAGCGAACAGAGATGGAGGAAAGAGGAAAGCACCTAAAGTATCACTTCAGATAAGTGCTGCAGAGCACCATCTTTATTTTCTCCTGCATCTTCCCTTGATGCCTTTTTTTCCTGCCTTTGTTCTTTGTTCATCGTTCTTTGCACTACTTTGTATTCTCTAGTGTATGTCTGTGCACTCATTATCCAGTAGTGTGTCTACAGAATGCCACTTTGATTTGGCTTTAGGTGTGTAACTACGACTTGTTCATTAGGTCACTGGTCATTTTCATTTGAATGATTCATTTCATTTTTCACTTCATATATCTTTTCATTCTATTGTCTCTTAATTGATGCATTTTATGGAGGATAAAGTAAAGCAGAAAGCAAATGTTTGGAGATGTGTGGCTCCCTACACTGAGCAGGAGCGAATCGTGAGTAATGGGTCAGACTGAGGGAAGGAGGAGACGTGAAGTGTGCGCCATTTTCTCCAGGCCACATTTAGAGCTGTCACTCAAAGCACAGTGGTGTAAACTATTCCCATAAGGGGTTTCCAGACCCGCAGATCAAGGGCTGTAAGTAGGCCAGAGACAGACGATACCTGCCGTGATGTTTGAACTTAGCATCAGAAGCAGGAGCTGAGAAAAAGTGAGACTGCTGACAAAATTACCTGGGCTCCATGGGTAACCTCAAATGTGTAATATATATTTTATTGCAAATATAACGCAAAGCTCCACAACATGCACAAGACAGATTTCCCCTGGGAGATTGTTTGAAATAATAGCTTGTTGATAATGAACGACGCCGATAAGCATTTTAAATGCCGCAGTGTCCTGGTCGACCACACGCTGCTGACGTGTGGACTGCGTTAACAATCGAGCCCACATACTGAGCGGTCCATTCAGCTGCATCCACAAACGCATTTCCCCTCCAATCTTTCAAAGCACACAGTGATGGATGCACCCGCTGCAGGAAAAGCAAAGGCCCTAATGCAAAGTTAAACATTACCTGTCACAGCCAGAAAACACAGGATCATCTAAACTGTTAAATCTGCAGCCAGTCGGGGCGGGGATTAGTTTTAATATGATAGGAGCTCTCTGACTCATTGTATTAGTATAGACCACATCACGCTGGGAGTGACTCACTCAGACACACACAATGGACAAAGTGTAACGATTTGAATATCGTCAGGGACGTCCCTCCCACCGAACCATTGCTCTGTAACGACACCCTCGTGCATAAAAGAAAAGGGACAAAAGGGGTTTCAAAAAGGATGGAGTGAAGGAGGAGAGGAAAGGAACGTGGAAAGGGAGCGGTGTGAATGGAGAACAGAATCACAGAGGGGATAATGGAGTGTAGAATGAAGAAGAGACCAGATGAGAGCCAGACACACAGTGGCAAGATGGATTGGACGGCAGAGCAGCCCAGCGCACCCAGAGAGAGCAGTCAGTGCCGGGGCGTGGTCCGTCTGCTTCAGGGCCAGACTGCTAAACTGCAACCCACAGTGTCTGCTAAATGGGACATCAATCACAGTACAGCCTCGGGGTCCTTTATCTACACCAGACTTTCACAGTTTATAGTTTCCGAAATTTATAGTTGCTGCCGACGAATTGTTCGAAGAATCCTGCAGCTCGGAGAAAGCGGCGACGCAGGGAGGAGCTGTAGCTGCAGTAGCTGGCAGTGGGACAGGACATTCACCAGAGAATACAGCATCATGCGAGGAAGAGACGGGCAACTCCTTTGTAATTACAAACGCAGACAGGAGCACGTTCAGCCGTCTGCATGTGGCCCTAAATAATGCATGGCTTTTTTTATGATACGCCTCAAGCTCGAGGTAGAGCTGCACAATAATGAAAGTACGGTACTGTATGTCAGGTAAGGTTAGGTTGGATGGAAGTCAGCTCCAGCTGAGCAGTGAAAGCACAGATGCTTGACCAGACAGCCTGTAAAGGTGGTGTGTCGTCCAAATGGTGGATTTATGCTATATTCACTAATGGCAGCAGACTCCAATTGAAGAGCAAGCAGAGCGGGCCGCTTTATTAGTTTAAATGTTAAATGCAGCTGCACTGACCTAACCCTGCTCCTTCCGATGTCACTGCGGCTCCATTGTTCTTCTACGTCACATGAGTGCTGCTGCTGAGCGGGGAAAAGGTTAATGCTCCAGGCGCTGCTGAACTGTATGTGGATCAGTGTGCCCTGAGTGCAGCCAGGAGCTCCAGCGTGACTCAGAGGTGAGGTATTGACCTGGTTGGTGTTCATCCTCCTCCTGAATCAATACCACCACTCTGAGATTAGATTGTGTAAAACGTCTAACACGTGAATAGTGATAATAGGGAATAGGCGTGTGGTGTATTGAGCACCAACATTTCTGTTTGTTATATATTTTTTTTATATATTTAATCTTGACTATGTCCTTGTCTCTTCTCCTTTTTCACCACCTTCAGTCTCCTAAGACTGGTTAGGCCCAACTGGTCAGAAAAGAGAATAAGGATGTTCAATTCAAACTAGATAAATCCTACATAGACTTAGTAGAGAAGTGTTTTCATTAGTGTTGCAGAACATGCTTTGATACCTTTACGGAGCAAAATGTTTGTTTTCATTCCTGTATGCAAATGAGGCACAGTGGAAAAATACATTTAGTCTAAGGTCTGATGCAAATGAATAATGTGTGTCCAGCACCATCACATGGTCAATCCTTGTACTGCAAATCCTTCAAAGCATAAGCTGCGTGCGTGCGTGCGTGCGTGCGTGCGTGCGTGCGTGCGTGCGTGCGTGCGTGCGTGCGTGCGTGCGTGCGTGCGTGCGTGTGTTTTCGCAGGTTTGTCGGTGGCTGTGAATCATCACTTCCTGTACTCGGGCCTGTCTGGGTTTAATGGATCTCTGGGCTGCATGGCTGTGGGAGGCCTCTTCTTCACATTCAGCTGGAGGATCCACCTCTTATCTATTGCCAGTGGTGAAACAAAAACCCACTCGAAGCACACAAATATTAAAACAGACATTTTTATTTTTAAATTGCTAATGTCATTACTGCACGTTGCCAGTAGAGGGCAACGTTCAAGCTCATCTAATGGGCTCTGTCCATGGTTCTGAAGCAAACTTCTCACCTGACTGCTACAAGGAATTCGAACAACCAGTCACCATATACAGAATTAGCGATGAGTTGTTGGCATCATTAGGTAAACTGGTTTTAATTGGAGGTGTCAGGGTTCCTGCTACAGTCTGTGGACTGATAACTGTCAGTGTATGTGTGAGGATATATTTAGCTAAACCCTGTCTCTTCTCCCTGTAGCCTTCCTCTCTGCATATGCTGACATCGCTCTGGGCAATCTGCTGGGAACCGTAGGTACACTTTAGTTCACTTTAACCCATGTTTGCATGAACGACGGCACTGACAAAGCCTTCAGCATTTATTTGAGGGCCACTCTAGGTTGTTTGCCTCCCAACACTGGCCAGGCGAACCCCACAACTTTGCCAACAGCAAAGATTCGATAGCAGAATAAAATGCTTTTAGTCTTAGACCTTTGTATTCAATAATGATTTGTTTCTCATCTCTTAAAAATTTGCGGAAACAAAGAAGTATCATTAAGCCCAATTCTACATGTGTGGTACATTTCTCTCTTTCTCCAGGTGGGTCTCCCAGCAAGCAGCTGGGCATCTACTTTGTTAAGCACACTGATGCTGCTGTTGACTGGTAGCTTGGCAACCTACCGTATCCCTACCGGTCAAGTCATGGCCCCAGAACACAACCTGTGCTCTCACAGCCAATGGGAAGCTGGGAACCCAGCAGCCACTGACATACAGCTCTAGATCTCACACTCTGAACATCCTTTGAATCATATGCTTTGTACTTCACAACCGCCATTATTATTAGCAGTGAACACTGAATTGCATCAGCATAACATTTTATATATATATATTTGAAGGTTTGAACCTATAATGTAATGGAACCTGCCAGCTAAATGATCAATAAGGAATCATTTGTCATTTGTCTATTTGGTTTACATTTTCTTATTATAATAGTATGTATCTATAGCATATCATAGGAGAATTAAAAAGAAAATTCCAGAACAGCAGTTGAAGCCTTACTCTATTTTACCCACAAGGTGGCAGTAAGCGATTGAAAATGTTGCACACAAGGAACCGTTTCTGATTTTTAGAAAAGAGTTTTAAAATGTGCCTAATAACCTGTTATATAGACATTGTATTTGTTTTCAGATTTGTTGGTCCCACCCACCAAAAAAAAAAAAAAAACAGCCAGCTTAAAGGGAAAGAAAACATCTTTTAATTAGCATGAAATCAATTAGTCAGTTCATTAAAACCAGTTTTCTTATAAATTACAGTTTTACTTTCATCAGTAAAACATAAAAACACAGACTGAAGTTTTAAGGAATTATTTTAATCCCTTTATTATCCTGCATAGACGTACTGCACTACATAGCACTCCACTTGAAGTCAGTGTAAAAAAAAGTACATGTACCTCAATGCAGGCAAATGGTGACTTAACAGTTAATAGTTAATGCTTGTGAAATGGAGGCAATGGTCAGTCTGCAAAATAATGATTACCAGATGTTAAATGTCAAAATAAAAATGTTCCTAAATGCCAACATTTTATAATGGTCTCGCTGCAACAATGATCTTTTCTTAGTAGTTGTGAAGTGACCCTTTGAGATATTGTGTAACAAATGTCTTCATATCATGCATTTCTCTCTGGGTTTAGTCTACGTAGATGTCAAAGTCTTGCATCATGAAGTGTTCACAGACAATGGTGACGACATCAGTAACCAAGAGAAATGTACAAAAGCGCCGTTCGGTCTGTGATTATCTAGCATAATAATAAAAAAAGAAAAATCAAAAGTAGAAACAGTAGTTGTGTATTTTTACAAAAAATGAACATTCTTAGATCTACTTTAAGTACTTTCAGTCAGCGATGGACATGAGTGACGTTGTGCTTTTTTTACTGTGTGTGTGTGTGTGTGTGTGTGTGTGTGTGTGTGTGTGTGTGTGTGTGTGTGTGTGTGTGTGTGTGTGTGTGTGTGTGTGGTTCAGAATGAAAGCAGAATGACACGGCTGTCACACACATGTGATACACATGATACTGTGATGTTCACAGTATCAGGCAACAGTGTAAAAGATGTGGAGTGAGGGAGAGGTATTTAATGTGACAGCATTGCATGTCCAAACGAACCAAGTGTAAACTTTAAGTGTGTGTGGTTATCTCCTGGCACTTGGTTATTTTCATGCACAGGAACCAGACGTACAGTATCTATGATTTGCAGTATGTGTTGTGTGTCCGATGGATGTGCTGTAGCGCGCATGCACTTGCATTTTGTATCATTATTACTGCTAAGATATTATCGCTATGCAGGTTGGGAAAAGCCCAATAAAACCAGCAGCAGCGATGCTGTTACATTGAAATTATAATTGTTTGTGTTCAAGTCAATACATGTATGCAGTCCTACTCTGTGAACAGCCACACGACGGTTTGTTCCTCATGCACGTAAACATTCACCTAAGCTAAACGAGTGTAAACAGTGACGTCATGCCTGGGTTCGGTCTGACAAGGGCAGACGCTGTTACCCCAGAGGAACAGGACAAGATCAACTCTACTGTAACTGTTCAGAAAAAAAATCTTATCAAGGCAAAGGGAGCAGAGCGCAAGATCACTGCAGTCCAACCACAGTCATAAAGGAGAACATTATTTTACACAAAGCACCTTGTAGCTTAGCACAAACAAATGTCACTAAACGTGTCTTTCAAGAGAAAACTACAGTAAGTGAAAACTAGTTTCAGGTAGAAAATAAATCGGTGGTCTGTAGACTGGTCCCCTTTGCTCCCTGTGAAGCTTTAGCTCCAGGTTTTCTATACACAGAAGGAAAGAATTCACTTTAAAAAGAAAGCTGAAGCTTGTAAAATTGCAAAGTCGAGTCTGACTATCCAGAGTTTTTACCTCAAAACAGACTTTACACAACGCTGAGCACAGCAGTGACAGGCAGACAAATAAGCTAAAATGCTGTAAATGGTGCACAGAGCTAGACTAGACTATTTATAGGACATTTTGGACAGGACCATGTGATCTATTAATTATAGCTCTTTAAAACTGAAGGTGGCACACACAAACCCGGGTGCTGCTGTGATCTGACGCTCTTCTCCCACCTCACACCATTCTGCTTTTGCCTTTCCTGAAACTAAAGCTCATAATCCCCAGACAGGCAGAGGAGAAGCAGGGAAAGATTAGCATAGCTCCACAGAAGGTTTAAATTCAAAGCTCATTTTATATTTTCTAAATCCCCATTACTGCCACACACAACCCGGGATTGTTTCCTACCAACGGGTTTCTCCCCTGATGGAGAGAATACAGATCCTGCTTCTCTGCAAAGCCGAGATGCCTCTACGCTGTACACACTGTGTTCTCGCCTCTTTCTGTGGATATCCTGTGCCTTTGTGTATCTGTTGTATAGCTTCACGTGTTTTTGGTGTTGTGTGTGTGCGTGTGTGTGCATGCGTGTGCTCAGAGCAGCCTCCCCAGCACCACTCCCTCTCTGCTCCTGGCTTCTCCTCGGAGGATCTCCAGGAAGCCCAGTTTGGTCAGGAACTCCAGCCTTTGCCGGTCTGTTGGCTGCACCTCGCAGAACACACCCTGAGAACCTGGACAAACACAAAGATGATAGGTGAAGTGCAATAATGTGAAAACTATGAAGCCTGCGGCACCAGTGAGCCTAGTGAAGCCTGTCAAGAAAAGAATTTTAACATTCAGGACCACCATCAGATTCCCATCAGGTAGGATGATAAATATTTTATTACTACTCAATCCAGTGGTGTGAAAACATCCACATTCTGCAATAATGGAGTCTGTTAGATGAAAATGCATAAACATCCCATACATATGTCTTCTCTCACATCTTTTACTGAGTATTATGAGTCTCCAAGCAGGAGAAGCAGCTCAAATAGAGAACTCAAATACAATTGCTGTGTTTTACTGAATATAATACAGTGGTCGGACTGTGCACCATCCACACCATTGGCCTTGAGCGCCGTGAGGAGGGCTGTGAGCAGGATGCGGCTCACGCTGATGTCCACCAGCTCAGGCAGAGCGTCCAGTCGCAGCTGGGAGGGGAAGTGGTAGAGCAGGGAGTCCGGGTACTCCCCCTGGTCCTCCTCCATCAGCTGGAGCAAGTCCTGCACAGGGCAACGCAGACATACAGTCAGACAGTCTCACAGTCACAGTACACACTGTAGCTACAGATGCTATTAATGGATCTTGTTGCACCTTGATGCCACCTAACTAAAAGAGTAAGAGTCTCTGCTTTATCAGCAACTTTTACTTTGCAGGCCTCTGTAATTAGTCTAATGTGTGTTCAGTCTGCAATGCTTGTTTCTTCTATATTGGAAACTGCTAACAGGGAGGTTTTCTCTCTGATTCTCAGTTCATAAATTATATACAGCATGAAGCAGAGCCAGCTATACTGCAGGTCTGTGTATGGGTCGACTGATTATATAAGACAGTGCTCCTATGGCCAGTGAGACAGGAGCAGATGCTATTTCTGTCTGGCCAGCTGATACTGTAGTGACTCCACCTGCGTCTACAGTGAGTGACCGTCACCCATAGCGGGACTGCCAGTGTGCACGGTGACGCACACTGTGTGGGTGGATCAATCCTCCACAGATTGCTGTTACTCACCACCGATTCTGTTGGGCTCTTTGTCTCTGAGGCAAATGTGGTGATGGGGAAGGCAACTCATCAGTTCATTTTTAAGATACATTGTTTTAATATAAAGTTGTGCTAATCAAAGATTATGGTGATGGTGATTACACCTTCAGACAAGTAGATAATAAGTAATGCATTTTTAGCTTTATTTGTTGTCAGACAAATGGACAAAGTTGTGTTCTCAGCTTTCTCTACTCGTCTTTGTCACCTGCGTGTTCGGGTGTGCGTTCCCTCCTCTGGGTGGGTATTTGTCCCTCATGGCCGGCATCCAGCTGGCCTGGCAACGCTTTGCAAAGGTGCGAACATCCAAGACGCCCAACACGCACCCGCACACGCCCAGCTCATCCTCCAGGACGAAACTGTACTCAGGGCACAGCGCCAGGCACGGCCCGAGACACCTGGACAAATACACCGGCAGGACTTCACTTCTTGGCCCAGTCTTTCACTGTAATGCAGGCGGGTTCCTCCTCCGTCCTTCACTCACCTGTCTCCTACGACATCTGGGTGAGCGGCGCTGGACCCCTGGCCACCCTGAGTTCTCAGGTGAAGTTGGCGAACCATTCGATACAACTCAGCCTACGCACATGGTAATGTACCATTTGCAAAATCCATAAACACAGTGAGTAAATCAATAAATCTACAGGCGACTTAGCAATGAGAGTCCTTTCAAAATTATATTTAGTTTTGTAGTTATATCCAAATAAAGTACAGATTCCATTACTTATCTACAATTATCCATCCGCATGAATGACCCTTAAATGTTCCTCCACAGTTATTTTTACAAAGGTAAACCATATGGGTTGCAGATGATGCCTAGGCTTCTGTTCTATTCCCTGATTGTCCTGGTCATAAATGTGCAGCAACAGCACATTTGGGGGTGTCTCCTCCTACCTTGTCCTTGCTGTGATAGGGCCTGATGTTGTACAGACGAGAAGTGGGAAATAGAGGAGGAGGATGAGTGAAGAGCTCACTGCTGTTGCCAACTGGGAGAATCATCTACATGAACACACACTATTCAGTCAATTTTTAACTGCTTGCAAATATAAAATACACAGTAGCCAATAAAATCATTATATTATAAAATAAACACACCGTACCTGCACCTCTCCAGACACGCCCCCTTTGAACACCCACGGCTCTGAATCCACTCCCAGCAGGTCGGCTCCAGTCGTCTTTCCGCACCCTAACACAGACAAGAAGACGTCACCACTGAATTTGCTTTACACCACCTACTGTATAAGTTTACAGGCCATGCTTACTCACAATGAAAGCAGTTCCTCCAGGAAGCCAAGGTGGAGCTGTCACTCAACACTCGTCCATCTAGATTAAGTAGGAGAACAGGTTGAGGCAGCAGTTAAAGTGATACTAATTCTCAGTATACGGTAACAGCATGGCACAATATACAGGAATCTTCATCTCTCCGTGTTCTGACCTAGCCAACATATGAAGGCCTTAGCCACCAGAGCCATGTTCCTCAGGTCCCACACATAAGGGTAAAGGTCATAGAGCACAGCCCTGTTGGCTCCGCCGACCACACTGCAGTGGAGCTGGGCTATGTCTTCACACAGAGACAGGAACCTGGAGGACCGACCTCGCCACTCGTCAACCTAGAGATCAGGATAAATTCATTCGAGATTAAAAAACAGACATTCAGGGGCACACGCTGCAGCAAGAATCCACACAAAGCAGGCCAACCTTCTGGGGTGGTGACTTTTTGTTGCTGGTGCCGACCAGGTGGCAGTTGCTTTTCAGCCAGGTCAGATCCTGTAAGAGCTTCTGAGCAGCCGGGCCGTGTTCATGGGGCAGAAAATGAAGACCGACCAGCAGGCGCACCTGGGACTCGCTGAGCAGGCCTTTCCCACTACAGGACCCCCGACCCGGGGCTTTCTGCCCCCGCCCTCCACCTGAAGGCAGCCCAGGTCGCGTCCCTGGAGTTTGGTGGCTGAGCTGATTGGGCTGGTGTGACCTCTCCCCTTTTACCTTAGTGGGTGACGGAGGGGGTGAACTGGAATTCAAGGGGAAGACGGGGAGCTTGGCCACAGCGCAGGTCCCCCTTAGGGCGGAGGGGCTGTCGGCTGCATCGGCCGGTTTGCAGCGCGACGACGGAGCGGACGAGCGCTGGTCTCCTCGTGTGCTCTGACGACCTATGATTAACAAAAACACCGCTTGCATAAGGTTAACTGTCTGCAGCGCATTGTCACGCAGTAGATGACACATCGCATCTGTCACCTGCTTGTAACGGCTGGTTGAGTTCGTCCATCCAGTCATGTAGTGCAGCAGACAGAGCTTTGTCAGGACAGTACTCACACTCATCATCTAGAGAACATAAAACACTGTGTTACTGTATACACTGAATATACTTACAGTATAGATAGTACTGTATGTGTGTAACATTTTTCACATGTATCTTTCTTAATCTTTCAATTATATGCTGTTGTAGTTAATACTATTTCTACAGGACTAATACATAAAACATTTGTATTTGTAGTCAAACCTGGACATTAATCTATGTAGAAAATCACACTGCATACTCAGTATCCAGTAATTACTTCATGCACCACCGGCACCTCTTTTCCTTTTTTTTCCCCTCCTTTACATTAAAATTCCTTTTCCATTTCCATCACATGGCTCAGCCTGCCATTCATCTCTCCCTCTCCCTCTCCCCCTCCCTCACACTCTGTTTCTTCTCTGCTCCTCCATAGAGGGTTCATCCTCTCCCTCTTCTTTCTAGTACCCTCCCCATCACCACCTCTCCCCCAGCTTAGTCTACGGAACATGTTACGGTACAGTGGTTCTCTCCTCTGCAGTTTTCCATTTAACTCGCTTGTGTCCTCTTTGTGTTTCTGGCTGAACTCTCATAAAGCCTACCATCACAGGAATTTAAATGCTATAACAGATGACATTTTTTTATAGTGACTCACCATGGTGATCTAACTTTGCAATTAACAACACTTTGTTCTGGGAGAGAATTATGATTAATATTACTGTCTGAAAGCCCATTGAGTAACTTTGTCCAGCACAACAGAAGGAGCTTCAGTTCCTGTGAGTTTATTTTTTTGTTTACATCAGTCACTGTTCCACTGGTTCTGTCTGTGTCGTCAAGTAGTATCTGTCTGTGTTATGTGGCATCGCTTTACTAACTCGTGATGCCTCTTGTTTTATGATTTCTATGTGCTTTGCTTTTCTTGACCCTTTATCTTTACCCTCTTCTCCAGTTCTGTACCAGCTCCCTAGTGTGTGCAGTGGGATGTAGTTGGCCTCAAACTCGCAGTTAGGGTTGAGTAACAGGCCCCTGAGGTGGCTCCTCAGCTGAGGCTCTCGCCCCTTGAAGGGCCCCAGGAAGAGACGTCTGGAGTCGTAGTCGTTGGCGTGCAGGTTGTCCCATATGAGCGGCGGCCGCTGGAGGACAGACCCCACCTCAGCGAGGCACTCTACAGAAAGCTTCCTGGAGATGACCTTGCTGCCTGTGGAACATAAGCAAAGACAGGAAAACACAAACTAGTGTCAACACATGCATTAACACGTCTCACAACGTGAGACGCACACTGTGTCACTCAGCTATTATCAGATCAGCACTTCAATTTGTACTTCCTTCAGTTCAGTTCTGCTTAGTTTTGTTCTGACTGAAAATGTGAACAAACAACATTCAAAAGATTGTTTCATGAACAAAAATATTTTCAGAAACAAAATCTTAACAGGAGAAAAACTGATCATGTGTCACAAGTTGCTCATTTTAATTATACCTGTCTCATGTTTCCATCAGTTGCTTGGCTGTTATGCAGAAGCTTCAGGCACTTTTGCTTCTTCAACGTGAATTTCCTGCTGTGAGTCTTTGCTCTACAGTGTGACTAAACTAAAGGGGTGTTTCATTGTGACAGAACCTAAAACATATATAAATCTAGTTAACATGTTGAACCTGGCCCAGTATAAACAAATGTGTTATGTTACGTGTTATTGCCAATAGTGTTCCTTGGATTTAACCTTTGACCTTGTTTTATGGCGTTTTAGTTTTACCATATACTCTTTAGCATTAGTTTGGGTATTTAGGTAGAACTCCAAGAAGCTTCAGACACTCTAAGCATTCTGTTGCTGTCTGTGTACTTCTCTTCTAGTAAGAACTGTAAGAAGAAGTGAAATGTCAGGGCAACTAAGGAGGCTAACAAAAAGCAAACAAAAAATGTTCTGCTTCTGCAAACGTAAATAAACACACTTTTTGACATGTATGCTTTTGTGCTGGTGGCAGCTTGTGGTCAGTCAGATATGATATTATATCAATGTGAAATAAATAGTCTCACCTGTCCATATTACTGTTATGTTGGGTAGTAGGTCCTCCCCAACAGTCTGCAGGTATGGAGACTTAGACACGCTGGGAGAGCACAAAGAACCACAGTACTCTACAGGGAGGACAGAGGAAAACTCAATCAGATCACATCAAATCTCATCATCTAACACCATTTACACCATCAGTCCCACCTGTTGGGCAAAAGAGGAAGACGGGTGGTTCCCCCAGGAACCGGTAGATCTCATTGGTTACTGTGACCTGAGCGTGGGCGAATGAGGAGAAGGCCTCGCTGTCGGCCTGACACATGGAATGATCAATGTCATCAAACAGTATGGCAAACGCCTGACAACCCAGGTCTGATACCTAGAAAGAGAGAGACGTCACATAATGATGGAAAAATGAAGCAGAGGGTTAGCTCAGTATTATGTGCTTTGTTGTAGCATGGGGTTTTAGAGGTTAAATACCTGTCTGAGCTTGCGCTTGAGCAATGTCAGGTCACAGGAAGAAGAGAAGACGATGTCCTGACCAGGGGAGAGGGCGTAAACAAACCTCAGGCCTCTCGACTGAGCCTCCGCTATGAGAGTACGCAACTGAGCTGAAGGAAAGTAAGACGAAATGAGACACACTGGCCGAACAAAAAAGTCAAATTTAACTACAATAAAAGCCAGGCTCACTGTAGAACAGTCGGTTTCTCTGTAATATCAACTTCATGGGAGTGCAGAGAAATTATCTGAAGTCAGTCTCTACAGTCATAATAATAATAATAATTTAATCCACAACATAAAAATGTTGGAAGCTTTTATGACAGTTACAAAAAGTAGAGCAAGTGATGTCATAAAGACTAATTCACATTTAAAACAAGTCTATCACAGGCGTTGTGCTGCACACGCTTCATGTCTCTGGGGTCGGATGCGGCTCAAATCTTAAAATGCAAATTAGTTCTCTGCTAATTTGTCATTTTGCTGCTGTAACCATCAGAATATGATTCAATGTTTATATCAATGTATAAGCTCCAAATGGAAAAAACAGAACCAAATGAATGCGTAACGCACAATGCAACCTCTGCTCCTGCTTGCATCATGCAGGGATGCAGAGCGGGATACAGGGCGCTGCTGTAGCGTCTGGAGCCACAAGCGGTTTATACTGTGATGTGTGTTGACACATCACAGTAACGAAGGACCAGGAGGTGGATAAAACAAGCAGCACCCTTACCCTCCTCCTCGGGAGAATAGACTTCCCTCCACAAAAGTCTGTGTTTGAGGTCATCTTTTGGGCCATACAAGTAAGTGTTCAGCCCCCAGCACTGCATCCTAGTGGAGAAAGACAATGGCAACGAAGGATTAAGAAGTGAGTAGATGTGGAACGGGGGTCAAAAACAGAGTAACTTTAGGACTTTTGTAAAACATTGAACATAATGTTTTCCAGAATTTATTAGAATTTCACATTTCTTACTTAAATCCACACTATTGTAAGCATATTTATTTTATTGCTTTAATTTAAACTTGACTGAATATTTTTTTCAGTAACACTATTATTCTAATCTATTTTTGGAACTTTTTGTGTTTTGCCGTCTCACTCTGGAGGAAGCAGATTTAAATATATGCTTACAGGGACATAAGTAAAAATCAGCAAATAGAAACTCTATTGATCGCTGGGCTCCACAGCTGCCTATATTACAGGAAATGACCTCCTGAATTATAAATAGAGCGTAGTACTAGGAGGGAAACAATATCTGCATCAGTTTTCATTTATTCACACACATCTACACAAAAAACATGAGTTGCTCTGTCCTTCCTCTCTCCTTTGGACATGGACCAACTCTTGTCTTTCTTGTCAACTGTGGGTGGACTGTGTTCTCACTGTCTCTCTCTCTGCTTCATTTCCTGGACAGATGGTATGAAAGTCGCCTCCACAAAGCTGCAGCCTACTGTACCTTCCTCAAACACTCACACGCACAGTAGTACTGCGCATCCTCAGCCCTGCTATGCCAAAAACTTATGCAACATTCATTGTACGGTATGAATTTGGTCTGCTCCCCACACTTGAGACCAAAAAAAGCTGATCTATAATTAAACCAGGAGCCCACACACTCCGCTGCTTTCATGACACTCTCATATTCAGCCTCGTCCTCTCTATGAAGCAGCAAGAGCTTGTTCAGCAAAGTGTTGCTGGCTGCATCAGATTGCGTGTTTTTGGTTGATACATTATAAAGTCATACCATGAATAAGGGCAGTAACACTGCAGCACACTTTTCCACGTGTATTTAAGGGCAGAAGAAAGCAGAGAGGGAACAGCTGATCTCTAGAGACGCACACATTGGTTTTTGGGCTACACAACTGTGTCACAGCTCCCAGCGGGGATTTATGTCAGTCCATCAACTATACATCACACAGTACACACATGGGACAACACACTGTACTGTAAATACACATAACCTTAGTCTTTTTTTTCTAGTGGTAAATGATTTAGTATCTACAGTTTAATGGAAATCACTTTGGGCAGACAGTGTCTGAAGGAAGGTGTAATCAGAGCTGCCTTTGTTTTGGTTAGTCTGCATTCAGAGAAACAGTGCTCATGATCGTATGTCCTTTTTTCGTAATACGAACCTGAATTTTCAATTTATCTGGTTTACTTTTGGTACAATTTGTTGTCACAATGTCCAGGCCTCATACTGTATGCCATAAACAATCTACAGTAGGTTAAAGATTATAATATTTCTTGACCAACAGCAGCTCCATGAGTGAAGGTTTCTATATAGACACTTCTAAATAAAGCAAAGCAAAACTCACCACAGAGAAGGTTAAGCGGATGCGTACAGTATGTTCTCTACTGGCAGGAACTTTAGCTGAAGTAGACAAATCCTGAAGCATCCCTAAGCTTTGTGAATGATCGGGCTTCATTCTGCTGAAGAAGGTCAAGAGTTCGCCTGCACAAGAGGCCTCATTTTAAATGAATGTAGGAGCAAGTCATAGAAAACCCAGCTGTAGCCCCACAACGGACACAGTGGGAAACTAGACGTATGACCAAAGAGGAAGCACTCTGTAGTAAGAGAGCATCAGAATGGAAGAATACGCAGTTACAGTAACAAAAAAAGGATCAACGCTTTATGGTTTTGGTCTGAATGTGGCTCCTAAAATGTCATCTGAGTTTAGCTGTATTGCCTTTAATAACCCATAGAACTACTGCTTTTAGTACCTTAAGTATTAGCTTAGTGTAGTGATACTAAAGGGAAAGTTGAGGCATCTGCACCATGAATGTCACAGAAAAAGCACCTGCAGTTTACTTGGCAGTTGGTGGTGGTGGTGGTGAAGCTAAATGCTAAAAATCTCTTTCTTTATGCTTGTAACACAGCGGAGCATCAGCCCCCACCCTCTCTGCCTCCTGTCCACCACAGCTGGGGCACAGGAATGAGGATGCAGCCTTTTGCTATGGAGTCTTTCTGCATCAGTGACTCCTCTCAGGTCTGCACGGCACTAAAATAGAGACGAGCAACTGGATTCAGCCCTCCAGCTCAGTCGGCTCCTGACAACATGTGAAAAAGACCAAGGGCACAAAACTAACACCTCTGGTGAACTTAACAAGACATGAGCATGGACACCTGTGCTGTCAGAAACACAGTAGAGGTACAGTAGTACAGCCTTAGACACAGCAGTGCTGGCAGACCTACCACTGGAAGAGAACCTTCCTCTGGTCCATAGACCATGGCCTCCCATAGAAACCTGCAGAGCAGAAGAACAATAAAGGCAAAGTAAGCATGTTTCAGAGATTCATGCAGGGGACAAACATCTAAAATTAGTCTGTTTTATATGGTTCCTGCAAGTCTGCTTGGATTCAAATAAATGTGTTCTTGTTCACTGGAATTATGTTAGTGCTGAAACTTTATTACAAAGCGTATCATTTCTGGAAATTCTCTGGACCTTTCAGTACTTAGACACGTGATTTCAGGGTGGACACTTCCTGGACCACATTCTGGTAATGTCATAACACCATGCTATACAGTATGTATAAGGACTTGGACACACACGCCTTCAGTGTCTCAGAGAAGCACAATTCATCTCCATTTTCTATTTTTGGATTTGGGAGCATCTCCAGTGTCCCTATTCCTCCCTTGTGTGAAGCACTTGGATATGTGTGTACAGTACAGTATGTGGGTCATAGTGAGAAGACTATGGGATCTGCCGACACTCCAGACTGGTCTACTGCACTATTACGTGCCTTAGGGGAGTGTCTACCTTTGTGTGCATGTGTGTGACATCTGTGTAAGTGACACATACTTTTATTATTTTAATACGTATTTACACAAAACAAAACACATCCCAATAGTAAACCATAGTGGATGAGATTCACTAAGCAGCAAAATCCATTGTGATGCTGACACAAACAATTAAAGAATAGACTTAATAATTTAATGATTACAATTTTTCTTAAATAAAGTACAAATTTATAAATTAATACTAGCTTAAACATTTGTATCATGTGTATTATTACAAACTTACATCATCTCTGAGCTACACATTCAACAGTATTTTGCAATAAGTAACATACTGTGGGAATCACATTTATGATGACTTGGATACTGGGGTCTTAATTTGACAGGAACACAAACAAACATGCATTAATTGCTCATAGAATAATTATAGAGCTATAATTATTTATACACATAATTATCATGACATGTGCTGCATTATTATTGGCATTCATAATATTACTATGATGTGTTCTCTTTTCTATCACATGCCAATATTCAATTACAGTATTTTGAACATGATCATTATTGCAGTATTCTTCGTCTTTGTTTCTAGTAGCATTCCTCTTGTCATCATCATTTTCTATTTAACCACCATCCCCTATTATGTTCACCAACAGCCATTATGCAGAGCATTTCCTCCTTTGGCTTCAGCCTTTCAACGAGACGAGAGTCTCCTCACCACATTATCTACAGTAATAATAATTTTAAGGTATGTTAGTCTTCTTAACACTCCCCGGCCAAACGACAGGTAATAAATATAGGTCAAACCGTGGTCTGTTCATAATTCACCTCCCCGAGGTACAGTAGGGATAAAAACCCCATTATCTTAGAGGAGGTGTGCGATCAAATCGTTCGCTCTCACCTTCCACCACGCCACAAAGAAACTGCGTCTCCCCCTCCATCCTCTCCTCCGTCCCGCTGCCTCCCTCCGCTTCCAGTCAGGACCTGACAAACGAGGGAAGAAGAGATGCTCTCCCCGCTTCTCCGCGATCTGCCTCCGCCTCCTTCTCTTCCTCGTCTTCCTTCTGTATCGACGGAGCTCTCGTGCTGCGTTCAGGTGCTCAGCGGAAGCTGCATCTTCCCAGCATCCACGTTGTAACAACGCTGTAATGATGACGTTCTCATAATACGCGTTCGGATTTTAACAATGGCTGTAGTGACCGGTTTAATATATATTTTTTTTAATCTAGCGAAATATGAATGCAATTAGAATTAAACAAAGTTGTAAAAAGAAAGCTAAAAAATACAGTATGTTGTGTATAACTCACTCGCAGCAAGAACATTTTCATTTGTTCCATCATTTTCTGTTGGTATTATGGAGAAAAAAATCGTTAATAAAATATAGGAAATTAACCGTAAAACTCTAACATATTTAACAGTAAAGGTGCAGCAGGGTAAGTTTTATATAAGGTTTTGTTTTTCATCAAGCTCATCAGCTTAGAACAAACTCTTTAAATGTGAAACCAATTTATATATTAAAATGTTCATAGGGACAGATAAATAAACCCATTCCTTGCCCAGATTGACCAACAAAGTATAATTACATCCACACTCACGTAACTTCCTCTGCCAAGGGTTTAAATAATTTATAGTCATAGATCATATACCTTATATAGCATCATAAGTCATACAGTCGTGTCACAATGAATAGACAGAAACACAAGCGATCAATTAGAAAAAAAAGGTTGTTAACTTCAGCCAAACAACAAGCTGGAGGCTATGAGCTTTGACCCTATGATGTCATATGTGCTTCTGCAAAAAGGTGTGGCGCCCACAACAGCTTTTTCCACCAGGGGACTGAAAATACACACTTTGAGACTGTCACAGTCCAGGGTTTTGTTCATGTTCAGTTCCTGTTTTATTTTGTAAAATACAAAGACTCATTAGTCTCAGCCGCTGTCAATTAAGCCTAGCCCTGGCCAGTCCATCGCAGGGCAACACATAGACAGACAACCATTCACACACACACCTACGGGCAATGGAGAGAGTCCAATCAACCTAATGCACATCTTTGGACTGTGGGAGGAAGCCGTTTACACAGTTTGAAACCACTTGTGAATTTAGTTGTTGACCATATACGTAATAAGTGTTTGGATATAGTGTAGAAAGTAGACACACACAGTATAATGAGTTCATGAGGTGAAAATTAACCTGTGAACGTCACCTGTTGGACGCTTGGGGAAAGAGGGTAAGGATTTTTTAACTGGCAAATATGACAGCTCAAGGTAGACAAGAACATGAACATTTGTAACCCAGCACATTCCTAGAACAGGAATGGCTGAGCAGGAGCAACTGTCAGGATAGTGGAGGGGGAAGGAAGGGTCTTTTTATGGTAGCAAACCACTGGTATATTTCTTTCATTCAATGAGGCCATTTTAAACAATCAAAACTCAGAATTGGCATTGACATTGATCTTAAAGTTTTTGTTTTTTTTTATTTTAAAAATTGTTTTAAATTTTTATTTTTTTCTACAGCTAAAAGTCTGATTGGCCCCTTAAAAACACTAACACTTACACTAAACGAAAATAACAAAACACAAAGAAACCATTAGACCAAACTAACGTTGGCTTCTAATTAAACTGTTAACTACTTTACGTGAGCTGTATTTCCTATTTGTGATATAAAGTTTAACAGTACTTGGGTCTGCATTACATCAATAAAATTAAATGGGCTCATAACACTGATGCACTGTACAAAAAGGGTCAGAGCAGAGTCTACAGTTCCTCCTGAGGAGACTGCAGTCTTTTGGATTGGTCACTCCACAAGATAAAAAGGCAGCAAGACCCTCTCTGCCTTTGTAGTGGCACCAGCATCACTGAGAGAGACAAGAAGAAGCTGGACAAGATCATTAAGAAGCCCAGCTCCGTCCTGCGCTCAGCTCTAGACACAGTGCAGGAGGTGGGTGGGATAAGAGAGAGAGAAAATAAAATTAGATTTATACTGGACCAGTCTTACCCACTTACTTACTTCAACTACACTCAACTGTTGTAAAATGCGTGACTTTTATCTTGCCTTGTCTTATCTTGACGTACTTATTTTGCATTTTTCATAGGAACCTCAGTCAATTTTTTCCTTAATGTTTTTAGGAATGTTTTTTTTTTTTTAGGCATTTGGTTAGAGGCCCGTACCCTATGGTGGCCCTGAAGTGCAAGTCACAAAAAACAAAAAGACGAAACACAGCAACATTAACAGGGAGCACAATGACATTAACAGAAAACACAACATTTAAACATTACGGAAAGCATAAGGACTAGATCTAGTTTCTGATCGGTCACAAGCTAAGTCAGTCTAACTTTCATTTCCTGTTTTTCCCTGCGAGCTAAATGCGTGGCTATGCTGCGCTAACTGAAATATTAACTTTAACTAAGGATTTTATCGGACACGAGTCTTATAGGAACATCGCTGCCATTTACAGCTGCCTGAAGACTGAACAGCGTGGTTGGTGCTTGGATAGAAACCTGAAACAGGCTTCGTGTTAAAACAGCCAACTACAATGTTCGACTGTAGTCAAACAGCTGTTCAGCACTGATGCTGATGTTTATGGGGTGTTGAACGTAAAAGGAGCACCTACAGTATAACTAGTTTTCTTACATTTAACTAAACATTACATGTTTTCTAACATTTAGTTAAATGTGCAAAAGTCTAAGCGTAAATGTAAATGTTAAATATAAATGTTCTATTTAAATGTTGAATGTAAATGTTGAATGTAAATGTTGAATGTAAATGTTGAATGTAAATGTAAATATATAATGTTAAATCTAAATGTTAAATGTAAATCCAAATGGTAAATCCAAACCCTGCCCACATCTGACCTGGAAACTTTTTTTTATAGCGTGGACGTAACTTTGGCTAGCTAGTATAGTTAGCCAAATAATTCTCCACCGGCGCCAAAGAAATATTCTATTTAAACCTACTTAACTCCCCATTAATGGTGTTTACGACAGAACAGCAGTTTGAAGCGGAGCCTGAGCCCGCACACCTGCCGTTACAGCCTGTTCAATCTCCGCTAATGGGAGGGAGTCGGAGCTGGCGGCCATGATGGTTTCGACTTCAGGTTTCGCTCCAGTATCCACCGATCCAGAGTCAGATGTGGGCGGAGCTGTACACACTGCTTGAGGTGTTTGAGTCCCTGATCTGGGATCAGCGTTATGAGTGCTGTTTGAGGAGTCTACACATTCATGAATATTCAGTCTTACACTCGGCGACAATTTAACATTTACATTTATTTTTAACTTTTACATTTACATTTACATTTACATTTACATTTACATTTACATTTACATTTTGAATCTTGCACATTTAACTAGTTATAGGTGCTCCTTTTACAGTCGGCAGCCCATATGTATGTACATGTGTATATAAAAGAGAATGCTGGTGGTATCACTGAATTGAATATTTGGGCATGGTGAGGTTAAACGTTTTCGCCACAAGGGGGCCTCGACCCTTGAGTGTGGCGTGTGCAGCGGCCTGCCGCTCTTCCTCGACTTCAGTCTGGCTGAAGTGGAGGAGGAGAGCGGTCTGCTGTCGCCAGCTCATGTTCTTGTTTTTATTTACAGGTCTGTAAAAGTGCGAAAAAGCATAGATGTACATCTGAAAATCATCTTGGTTGGTAATGACGTGCATTCCCCGGGTTGTTTCACTGTCTTGAACGTGAGGTGGCCGTATATGAGAGCTAACTTAGCTAGGTTAGCTTAGCTTTTATACCTGTTTCCAATAAAATTGTCCAAATGCAGGGTAATTTGGCATAGACACAGTTCTAAATTGTTTTTGTAGTTAATGCCAGATAGGTATGTTAACGCACACATTTTACAGTTTATCTGCCATGTCAGTGTCACGGTCTGTCACGGATTGACGGTATGCGCAGGTATTGGACCCACATGCACAGCGCAGACACACGGAGTAGATGATAAAGTCAAAGTTTGATTCCGAAATCGTGGTACAGGCGGTCCAGGTCATACACAGAATATCTCATGCAGTAGTACAGGAGGAGCAGGCTGAGTCAGGTTCGGGGACAGGCAAAAGTTCGATAACAGATTTCAACACGGCAACGGTACCAGTGAGGAGCAGGCTTTCTCGGAGTCAGACGATCAGGTAAGTACCAAGGCTTCTTTCCAGGACGACAGTACAATACAGTAACAGGCCGGAATCGGGATGTAGATACGGAAAACAGGATCTCGAACAAGGTAAGCAAACAAAGAAACGCTGGATCGTGGTGACTTACACGCGACAATCTGGCAACTGGATGCTGTGTGAGGTGGTGACTAAATACCGGTGCTTAATTACAAGATAACTGTCAGGGGTGCGTGATTAACTGGGGGATGACATGGAAACATCTGAGACGTAGGTGAGACAGGAAGTGCTTCAAAATAAAACCGGAAACTGAAACCAAAACATGACAACATGAATAAAAACAAAGTCCTTTCAAAATAAAACTGACAATCAGCAGCTGCTTTAACTGGTATATTAAACCGTTACTATGCTGTTATACTGTAAGTAAAGATTACATAGAGGAATGTCCATGCTGTGATTGTTTGTATTTTGTGAACTCAATCTAAGGCATTAGACTTTGAGAATATTACTGTATTGCAGAGTGTCAGGCTTGGGCAGAGATCGGACCCACATGCACAGCGATGAGACAGCAGACAGATGGTAAAATTCAAGGGTTTAATACAGAAATCGAAGTCACAGACAGTCCAGGTCATACACGGGCAAGCACAGGATTGAGGCACAGAGGGAGCAGGCGTAATCGGGTCCAGTAACAGGCGTGGTTCAATACAAGAAGGCTCAGATTTCCGTGTTTGAATCAGCAGGCTTAGTCAGGTCCGGTAAGAGGCAGAGTTTAGCAACAGAAGCAAGGAGTTTACAATACTAGTTGGGATCAGACGAGAATCGGTAGTCAGGAATACAGAACAGGGTCGAAGACGGGATGAGCTGAACGGGAAACTGCTGGAACGTGAAGACAAAGATTCAACGATCTGGCGGATTACTGCGGTAACAGGTGGTGGTTAAATATCCTGGTACTGTAAGTGATGATAAATAGACAGGTGCGTGTAATGATAACCGGAAGAAATGCTAGCGCTAAACAGGAGGAGACTGGAAACCGGGACTGTGACACAGTAAAACAGGAAGTGATCTCAAAACCTGACACAGAGGAAATTCAACTCCACAGGATTTCAGATTAGGATCAGACCAGCTCAGAGAAAGAAGTTACTGCAACTCAGCTTTACAGTTTAAAGCTGAGTTGTGTTCATGTGAGTGGTCTCACATGAACACATAAGATATAGTAAAATTGATATAGTCTAGAGTTCGCTGTGCAGTAATTCAACTTGAACTGAATGTTAAAAGAAGATCAGCTATTCATAAAAGGTTTTCATTGGATGCAAGCCTTAATATTCTGTCAACATATTTTACCATTAAATATTCGGATGCCCAAACCAAAACTGAAAGAAGCAGGACCCAGTGGGACGGAGTCTACTCTTTAATAAGATGTAGGAAGAGCGATCTTATCAGGACTTTGCAGACCTGAACAGCTGTTTGGCTACTGAACAAGGTAGTTGGCACTTAGACAAGTTTCAGACTTTCAGACTTTTTGACATTGTAAATGCGTGAGTCCCCCTAATTACAGTTATGTTTCCCTCTCCTCTTTTATTGTGATGAAAAGTTAAACATTACTTCCACATCGTTTGTACTATCAGTTTCATAAGATTAGAATAATATTGGATAATAGTAATATTCTTGTTTAATAAGGTGTAATCCTTCTGGAGCAAAAAGAACTCTGTCCCAAGTCAAGATGAAACACAAAAACAGGCTCGTCATCAAACGGGCATGGCCTGCTCAGTAACCTGTGAAACGAACTTAACCTGAAACATAACCTGCACCGGAGCAGGTCCCTACCCTTGCCGTAATGTTTAAATGTTGTTGTGTTTTCTGTTAATGTTGTCGTGTTTCTTGATAATGTCGTTGTGTTTCCTGTTAATGTTGTTGTGTTTCCTATTAATGTTGTTGTGTTTTGTCTTTTTGTTTGTTTGTAACTTGCCAATGTCCCTGACAGCTGTATTTTTATTTACAACTAATATTTTAAACAACATATTTCATTGAAACGCGAAATAGAACCCATAATTTCCCCTTGACCATATCTGCATACCTTTCCATCAGTGCACACAGGTGAAGAAATATGGCAGTAAATGAATCTTTCACTTCCTGATTCCTAAATCTAAAACCTAAACCAAACTCATGCATGCTTTACAAACACTGTCTTACAGAGGCTGAACAGCTTGACATGAGGACTGTATTCAAGCAGCAGAGACTAACTGCTCCACAGTATAAATTCAGGGGTACGTAGATTCAAAATTCCATTATTGTGTTGTAAATGTGTTGATGTGTGCTATTTATATATAAACAAATGCTTAAATGCTTTTTTTCGAAGATTTGACATATGGATTATCGTCTGATCATCTTTGTGCTCACAGGTTGGTGACATTGTTTAATTATTTTAGTTGTGTTCGTCAGGCAATTACAGCTTAAACAGTCTTCAGTCTATGTTAAATGTGAGCAGCAAGAAAACAGACAGAGAAACAGTAAAGAAGCTAAATGTTATTTGGTTTATTCATTTCAGTGAAGAAACTAATAAAATAAAAGAATGTTGCTTTGGGTAACTGGACTGTTTGATCATGGACGTGAACATCATAAAAACTTTAAGTATGATCTGTTAATCTTACCTTATGGATACAAAACAGCCTCTACTTTGTTTTAGGAGCACTGATCAGTGACGCTTCTGTCCAAACACGACAGTTCTATTTTGTGAACACACCACTGAACTGGACTGATGCTCGGAGCTTTTGCAGACAGTTTTACTCTGACCTGGCTACTATAGAGAACACAGCTGATGTCTCTGCTGTTACAAACACAACGTCAAATTACACAGGTGAGTTCTCAGGACTAGACTCATGAATTGTCATGAACCATGCAGCCACAGTATGTGGGTGTTCATTGTCATATATGCTTTCAAACAGGCAAAGCTTGGATAGGTCTACTGAACATCTGGATATGGTCCCTGAATGACACCAGCCTCTATGGAGAAGGAGGAACAGGGTTTTTAAACTGGGGTCCTGGTTATCCTGTGTATGGACAACAATCCTGTGTGCTCGTGTTTGGTATCCAGACAAGTGCTCCTGGCATATGGACTAATTGGTACTGCACTCATGCATTACCATTTGTATGCTACAATGGTAAGTTTACAAGTATACTGTTTATATGCACAGTAAACTAGCACCAGAACTCATATATCTACATATTTGTAATCTAACCTTTCCACTTTTCCTGGTATGTGTGCATATCATTATGTTTAGGACATGCTTGATGTTGTTAAGAGCTTTTTTTTTTAATCTATGTATGTTCAGGTGCAATAAATGGCGTATCATCTTTTGTGTTGGTTAACGACTTCATGACCTGGACTGATGCTCAGAGCTACTGCAGAAACAACTATGTAGATTTAGCCAGGTACAGTGTTTACTGATAAAGAGGAAGATGTTACAGGACTGCATACGTCTGGATGTAATTGGTTTAAATGCTGTGCCTATAGATTTAATCCTATTCATGTTCGTATTACCGTGCGGTACTTGGAATGTTACAGTATTATAACATTTACTGTACTAGAAATATAAATTGTAAAACATTAACTCCATAAACAATCATTGTATTTATCAATATATTTTTATTTCACCTATAAAATTAATTTGTTTCTGTTTCTCTCCCAGTATACGAAATGAGGCTGAAAATAGCATAATCACAAACTTAGCAGGCGTGTATGGTGTGTTCATTGGTCTGCACCAGGACGTGGTGTGGTCTGATGGAAGCACGTCTGTTTTTCGTAACTGGGCCAGTGGTGAGCCATACATGTACTCTAGTATAGACGAGTGCATCACCACATCATTCAGTGACTCTGGACTCTGGTCAAATGATAACTGCTCTCTCAGTTCCCCATTCATCTGTTACACAACAGGTAAAGAATTGTGTTTCATTGTAATATTGTATACATACAAAAAGAGGCAAACAAGTACTGTATTTGAATCTAATAACTAATTTCTGTTCATAACATATTTTTCTCTTTGTGGAGTTTGTGTACAATGTACTGTATGTTCTCAATGTTTTCCCAATTTTTTTTAACACTCCAGATAAAAACATCAGGTTGACCAAAGTAAAACAAAAAATAATTTCAAAGCAGATAATTAGTGGTAAAAGGCAAAATAACTTTGGCTGCAAAGCAAGGAAAAGTTATGCTTAGAAGAATGTTAGAAAAAAATAACAGCAATTTGATGCTTGCTAGCTAAATCAGAGAGAACTAATTAATTTTGAACTTGCTTTACTTACTGTCCAAGAATAGCTGGCAGCTGGATGCAGCTGGATGGCTAAAGGTAGGTAGAGATGTAGGGGGAAAGTTATCAGTTATTACTAAGTGTTAAATCCTACATGGTTGATAACACAATTGCTCAAGGCGGTGACCCACTGAAAAGGGATTTTATACTGCAATACAATATGGGCGATTCCCATGGGGTACTGTGTAAATCAGAAAACAGAAACACATCATAAAATTACTGCTAGGGAGGCCCTAAAAATGTTATACTGTACTGAGTAAATATAAAAATTAAATGCAGAAGTAGTGTAAAGTTTCAAGACTCAAAGTAAGAAAAACTAATTCCAGAATTTAAAATGACGATTCTCATTAACTGATCTTAACCCTGCTCCAAGAAGGAAAAAAACATGTTGAACCATAATGGAGGTGAATAGTGAAATGTCCAAGGTTACATTTACAGCCTGCAAATGTCAGTTTATTTATCTTTTTAACCTTGTTGTGAGTAAACAGCTATAAAAAAATGAATAATTAAATTCCAATGATCAATTCTACAGGATTTGTTTGTAAATGCAGACAGGCTGATAATATTCATTGTTTCACACCTGATTTGTATGAGCATTTATTTTATTAAATCGTTAATAATGGTATTTGATATAACTACTATTACTGTTCACATGTTCATGTGCAAAAGGCCACATCTAAATCACATGTTTGGTCATAGAGCCAACAAATGCAGGAAGCTTCAGATCAACAACACAAAATGAGACCAGTATCACTCTACAGTGGAATCAAGTAAACAGTGGAGTAAGTTTTATTCTTCAGTTTGATGGTACAGAGACAAACATCACTGCACCTTTTGGAGGAGGACTTGTAACTCAGACAGTCTTATTTCTCACTGCTGGGACTGAATATAACTTCACTCTGGTCTCTGTGGTTGACAACGTCATAATCAGTGGAATAACCATCACTTCAGTCACCGGTAAGATGCTGTCTAATGTTAACGTGCGATACATGGTAATTACATGTACTTTCAAAGTTGCTGGATTGTGTGAACAATGTTTCCATAAAAAAGGGAAAACATTGCTAATCAGAATAAAGACTTCTGTATTTTTGATTGTTAGACTGTGGAATGAAAAATATTTTTTTAAATCAAAAGTTACCATGTCAGATTTTTTTATTCCACAAATATTTTTTTAAATCTTCAATTTTTTCATTTTATGGTTTAGCTCCAACAAATGCACAGAGCTTTGGAGCAACTGCCCACAATGAGACCAGTATTACTCTGCAGTGGAGTCAAGTAGACAATGGAGTCAGTTTTATTCTTCAGTTCAATGGTACAGAGACAAACATCACTGCACCTGTTGGAGGAGGACCAGTAACTCAGACAGTCTCATCTCTCTCTGCTGGGACTGAATATACATTCACTCTGTTCTCTGTGTTTTCCAATGTCAGAAGTAGTGGAGTAACGATCACTGCAGCCACTGGTACGATATTTTCTGTTCTTACTGTGTGGTATGTGATAATTACATGTACTTTTAAAGTTGCTGCTTTGTGTAAAGAATATTTTTAAAACTCCAAATTAAAACATGGCTAAACAGTATTATTACTTCTGTACTGTACATGTGACCGTTAGACTGTGGGGTGTATAATTGTTTGTAAATCAAACGTTACCATGTCAGATTTTTTTTGTCCCACAAATATTGTTTTTAATCTTTAATTCCATCATTTTTATGGTTTAGCTCCATCAAATGCAGAGAGATTTGGGGCAACTGCTCAAAATGAGACCACTATCACTCTGCAGTGGAGTCAAGTAAACAGTGGAGTCAGTTTTATTCTTCAGTTTAATGGTACAGAGACAAACATCAGTGCACCTGTTGGAGGAGGACCAGTAACTCAGACAGTCTCATCTCTCACTGCTGGGACTGAATATACATTCACTCTGTTCTCTGTGTTTGACAATGTCAGAAGCAGTGGAATAACGATCATTGCAGCCACTGGTAAGATTCTCTCTACTCTTACCATGTTGTATGTGATGAATACATGTACTTTGTAAATTGCTGGTTTGTATGAACATTTTTTGAGGGCTAAGAATTAAAGTATTGCTGATCAATACGAATACTTCTGAATATGTGACCGTTAGATTGTGAGGTGCAAAATGGTTTGTCAATCAAAAGTTACCATGTCAGATGTTTTTGTTATCCCACAAATCTTGTTTTAAATCTTTAATTCCATCATTTTTTATGGTTTAGCTCCATCAAATGCCCAAAGCTTTGGAGCAACTGCCCAAAATGAGACCAGTATCACTCTGCAGTGGAGTCAAGTAAACAGTGGAGTCAGTTTTATTCTTCAGTTTAATGGGACAGTAAAAACCATCGCTGCACCTGTTGGAGGAGGACCAGTAACTCAGACAGTCTCATCTCTCACTGCTGGGACTGAATATACATTCACACTGTTCTCTGTGTTTGACAATGTCAGAAGCAGTGGAGTAACGATCATTGCAGCTACTGGTAAGAGTCTCTCTACTTTTATCGTGTTGTATGTGATAATTACATGTACTTTGGAAATTACTGGTTTGTATAAACTTTATTTTGAAAGCTAAGAAAAAAAAATTGCTGATCAATACGATTACTTCTAAATGTGTGACCGTTAGATTGTGGAGTGCAAAATGGTTTGCCAATCAAAAGTTACCAAGTCAGACGTTTTTGTTATCCCACAACATTTGTTTTTAATCTTTAATTCCATCATTTTGTGGTGTAGCTCCATCAAATGCCCAAAGCTTTGGAGCAACTGCCCAAAATGAGACCAGTATCACTCTGCAGTGGAGTCAAGTAAACAGTGGAGTCAATTTTATTCTTCAGTTTAATGGGACAGTAAAAACCATCGCTACACCTGTTGGAGGAGGACCAGTAACTCAGACAGTCTCATCTCTCTCTGCTGGGACTGAATATACATTCACACTGTTCTCTGTGTTTGACAATGTCAGAAGCAGTGGAGTAACGATCATTGCAGCCACTGGTAAGATTCTCTCTACTCTTACCGTGTTTTAGGTGATAATCACATGTACTTTGTAAATTGCTGGTTTCTAAAAACATCTTTTTTAAAACTAAAAATTAAAATATTGCTGTACTATGGATATTGTATCTGATAATTACATCTAGTTTTGAAATTGCTGGTTTGTATGAACATCTTTTTAAAAGCTAAAAATTAAATTTTTTCAGATCAGTACGATTACTTCTAAATATGTAACCGTTAGAGTGTGAGGTGCAAAATGGTTTGTCAATCAAAAGTTACCATGTCAGATGTTTTTGTTATCCCACAAATCTTGTTTTAAATCTTTAATTCCATCATTTTCATGGTTTAGCTCCATCAAATGCCCAAAGCTTTGGAGCAACTGCCCAAAATGAGACCAGTATCACTCTGCAGTGGAGTCCAGTAAACAATGGAGTCAGTTTTCTTCTTCAGTTTAATGGGACAGTAAAAACCATCGCTGCACCTGTTGGAGGAGGACCAGTAACTCAGACAGTCTCATCTCTCTCTGCTGGGACTGAATATACATTCACTCTGTTCTCTGTGTTTGACAATGTCAGAAGCAGTGGAGTAACGATCATTGCAGCCACTGGTAAGATACTCTCTACTTTTACCGTGTTGTATGTGATAATCACATGTACTTTGTAAATTGCTGATTTCTATAAACATCTTTTTGAAAACTAAAAATTAAAATATTGCCGATCAATACGATTACTTTTGAATATGTGACCGTTAGATTATGGAGTGCAAAATGGTTTGTTAATCAAAAGTCGTCATTTAAGAAATTTTTGTTATCCCACAAGTCTTGTTTTAAATCTTTAATTCCATCATTTTCTGGTGTAGCTCCATCAAATGCCCAAAGCTTTGGAGCAACTGCCCAAAATGAAACCAGTATCACTCTGCAATGGAGTCAAGTAAACAGTGGAGTCAGTTTTATTCTTCAGTTTAATGGGACAGTAAAAACCATCGCTACACCTGTTGGAGGAGGACCAGTAACTCAGACAGTCTCATCTCTCACTGCTGGGACTGAATATACATTCACTCTGTTCACTGTGTTTGACAATGTAAGAAGCAGTGGAGTAACGATCATTGCAGCCACTGGTAAGATTCTCTCCACTCTTACCGTGTTGTATCTGATAATTACATGTACTTTGGAAATTGTATCTGATAATTACATCTATTTTTGAAATTGCTGGTTTGTATGAACATTTTTTTGAAAGCCAAAAATTAAATTTTTTCAGATCAGTACGATTACTTCTAAATATGTAACCGTTAGATTGTGAGGTGCAAAATGGTTTGTCAATCAAAAGTTACCATGTCAGATGTTTTTGTTATCCCACAAATCTTGTTTTAAATCTTTAATTCCATTATTTTCTATGGTTTAGCTCCATCAAATGCCCAAAGCTTTGGAGCAACTGCCCAAAATGAGACCAGTATCACTCTGCAGTGGAGTCCAGTAAACAATGGAGTCAGTTTTATTCTTCAGTTTAATGGGACAGTAAAAACCATCGCTGCACCTGTTGGAGGAGGACCAGTAACTCAGACAGTTTCATCTCTAATTGCTGGGACTGAATATACATTCACACTGTTCTCTGTGTTTGACAATGTAAGAAGCAGTGGAGTAACGATCATTGCAGCCACTGGTAAGATTCTCTCCACTCTTACCGTGTTGTATCTGATAATTACATGTACTTTTTTAAATTGCTGGTTTGTATAAACTTTATTTTAAAAGCTAAGAAATAAAAAAATTGCTGATCAATACGATTACTTCTGAATATGTGACCGTTAGATTGTGGAGTGCAAAATGGTTTGTCAATCAAAAGTTACCAAGTCAGATGTTTTTGTTATCCCACAAATTTTATTTTTAATCTTTAATTCCATCATTTTCTGGTGTAGCTTCATCAAATGCCCAAAGCTTTGGAGCAACTGCCCAAAATGAGACCAGTATCACTCTGCAATGGAGTCAAGTAAACAGTGGAGTCAGTTTTATTCTTCAGTTTAATGGGACAGTAAAAACCATCGCTACACCTGTTGGAGGAGGACCAGTAACTCAGACAGTCTCATCTCTCTCTGCTGGGACTGAATATACATTCACACTGTTCTCTGTGTTTGACAATGTCAGAAGCAGTGGAATAACGATCATTGCAGCCACTGGTAAGATTCTCTCTACTCTTGCCATGTTGTATGTGATAATTACATGTACTTTGGGAATTGCTGGTTTGTATGAACATTTTTTTGAGGGCTAAGAATTAAAGTATTGCTGATCAATAAGATTATTTCTGAATATGTGACTGTTAGAATGTGGAGTGCAAAATGGTTTGTGAATCAAAAGTTACCATGTCAGATGTTGTTGTTATCCCAAAAATCTTGTTTTAAATCTTTAATTCCATCGTTTTTATGGTTTAGCTCCATCAAATGCCCAAAGCTTTGGAGCAACTGCCCAAAATGAGACCAGTATCACTCTGCAGTGGAGTCAAATAAACAGTGGAGTCAGTTTTATTCTTCAGTTTAATGGGACAGTAAAAACCATCGCTGCACCTGTTGGAGGAGGACCAGTAACTCAGACAGTCTCATCTCTCTCTGCTGGGACTGAATATACATTCACTCTGTTCTCTGTGTTTGACAATGTCAGAAGCAGTGGAGTAACGATCATTGCAGCCACTGGTAAGATACTCTCTACTTTTACCGTGTTGTATGTGATAATCACATGTACTTTGTAAATTGCTGATTTCTATAAACATCTTTTTGAAAACTAAAAATTAAAATATTGCCGATCAATACGATTACTTTTGAATATGTGACCGTTAGATTATGGAGTGCAAAATGGTTTGTCAATCAAAAGTCGTCATTTAAGATATTTTTGTTATCCCACAAGTCTTGTTTTAAATCTTTAATTCCATCATTTTCTGGTGTAGCTCCATCAAATGCCCAAAGCTTTGGAGCAACTGCCCAAAATGAAACCAGTATCACTCTGCAATGGAGTCAAGTAAACAGTGGAGTCAGTTTTATTCTTCAGTTTAATGGGACAGTAAAAACCATCGCTACACCTGTTGGAGGAGGACCAGTAACTCAGACAGTCTCATCTCTCACTGCTGGGACTGAATATACATTCACTCTGTTCACTGTGTTTGACAATGTAAGAAGCAGTGGAGTAACGATCATTGCAGCCACTGGTAAGATTCTCTCCACTCTTACCGTGTTGTATCTGATAATTACATGTACTTTTTTAAATTGCTGGTTTGTATAAACTTTATTTTAAAAGCTAAGAAATAAAAAAATTGCTGATCAATACGATTACTTCTGAATATGTGACCGTTAGAGTGTGAGGTGCAAAATGGTTTGTCAATCAAAAGTTACCATGTCAGATGTTTTTGTTATCCCACAAATCTTGTTTTAAATCTTTAATTCCATCATTTTTATGGTTTAGCTCCATCAAATGCCCAAAGCTTTGGAGCAACTGCCCAAAATGAGACCAGTATCACTCTGCAGTGGAGTCCAGTAAACAATGGAGTCAGTTTTATTCTTCAGTTTAATGGGACAGTAAAAACCATCGCTGCACCTGTTGGAGGAGGACCAGTAACTCAGACAGTTTTACCTCTAATTGCTGGGACTGAATATACATTCACACTGTTCTCTGTGTTTGACAATGTAAGAAGCAGTGGAGTAACGATCATTGCAGCCACTGGTAAGATTCTCTCCACTCTTACCGTGTTGTATCTGATAATTACATGTACTTTTTTAAATTGCTGGTTTGTATAAACTTTATTTTAAAAGCTAAGAAATAAAAAAATTGCTGATCAATACGATTACTTCTGAATATGTGACCGTTAGAGTGTGAGGTGCAAAATGGTTTGTCAATCAAAAGTTACCATGTCAGATGTTTTTGTTATCCCACAAATCTTGTTTTAAATCTTTAATTCCATCATTTTTATGGTTTAGCTCCATCAAATGCCCAAAGCTTTGGAGCAACTGCCCAAAATGAGACCAGTATCACTCTGCAGTGGAGTCCAGTAAACAATGGAGTCAGTTTTATTCTTCAGTTTAATGGGACAGTAAAAACCATCGCTGCACCTGTTGGAGGAGGACCAGTAACTCAGACAGTTTTACCTCTAATTGCTGGGACTGAATATACATTCACACTGTTCTCTGTGTTTGACAATGTAAGAAGCAGTGGAGTAACGATCATTGCAGCCACTGGTAAGATTCTCTCCACTCTTACCGTGTTGTATCTGATAATTACATGTACTTTTTTAAATTGCTGGTTTGTATAAACTTTATTTTAAAAGCTAAGAAATAAAAAAATTGCTGATCAATACGATTACTTCTGAATATGTGACCGTTAGATTGTGGAGTGCAAAATGGTTTGTCAATCAAAAGTTACCAAGTCAGATGTTTTTGTTATCCCACAAATTTTATTTTTAATCTTTAATTCCATCATTTTCTGGTGTAGCTCCATCAAATGCCCAAAGCTTTGGAGCAACTGCCCAAAATGAGACCAGTATCACTCTGCAATGGAGTCAAGTAAACAGTGGAGTCAGTTTTATTCTTCAGTTTAATGGGACAGTAAAAACCATCGCTACACCTGTTGGAGGAGGACCAGTAACTCAGACAGTCTCATCTCTCTCTGCTGGGACTGAATATACATTCACACTGTTCTCTGTGTTTGACAATGTCAGAAGCAGTGGAGTAACGATCATTGCAGCCACTGGTAAGATTCTCTCTACTCTTACCGTGTTTTAGGTGATAATCACATGTACTTTGTAAATTGCTGGTTTCTATAAACATCTTTTTTAAAACTAAAAATTAAAATATTGCTGATCAATACGATTACTTCTGAATATCTGACCGTTAGATTGCGGGGTGCAAAATGGCTTGTGGATCAAAAGTTACCATGTCAGATGTTTTTGTTATCCCACAAATCTTGTTTTTAATTTTTATTCCATCATTTTTATGGTTTAGCTCCATCAAATGCCCAAAGCTTTGGAGCAACTGCCCAAAATGAGACCAGTATCACTCTGCAGTGGAGTCCAGTAAACAATGGAGTCAGTTTTATTCTTCAGTTTAATGGGACAGTAAAAACCATCGCTGCACCTGTTGGAGGAGGACCAGTAACTCAGACAGTCTCATCTCTCACTGCTGGTACTGAATATACATTCACACTGTTCTCTGTGTTTGACAATGTCAGAAGCAGTGGAGTAACGATCATTGCAGCCACTGGTAAGATTCTCTCTACTCTTACCGTGTTTTAGGTGATAATCACATGTACTTTGTAAATTGCTGGTTTCTATAAACATCTTTTTTAAAACTAAAAATTAAAATATTGCTGATCAATACGATTACTTCTGAATATCTGACTGTTAGATTGCGGGGTGCAAAATGGCTTGTGGATCAAAGGTTACCATGTCAGATGTTTTTGTTATCCCACAAATCTTGTTTTTAATTTTTATTCCATCATTTTTATGGTTTAGCTCCATCAAATGCCCAAAGCTTTGGAGCAACTGCCCAAAATGAGACCAGTATCACTCTGCAGTGGAGTCCAGTAAACAATGGAGTCAGTTTTATTCTTCAGTTTAATGGGACAGTAAAAACCATCGCTGCACCTGTTGGAGGAGGACCAGTAACTCAGACAGTTTTATCTCTAATTGCTGGGACTGAATATACATTCACACTGTTCTCTGTGTTTGACAATGTAAGAAGCAGTGGAGTAACGATCATTGCAGCCACTGGTAAGATTCTCTCCACTCTTACCGTGTTGTATCTGATAATTACATGTACTTTTTTAAATTGCTGGTTTGTATAAACTTTATTTTAAAAGCTAAGAAATAAAAAAATTGCTGATCAATACGATTACTTCTGAATATGTGACCGTTAGAGTGTGAGGTGCAAAATGGTTTGTCAATCAAAAGTTACCATGTCAGATGTTTTTGTTATCCCACAAATCTTGTTTTAAATCTTTAATTCCATCATTTTTATGGTTTAGCTCCATCAAATGCCCAAAGCTTTGGAGCAACTGCCCAAAATGAGACCAGTATCACTCTGCAGTGGAGTCCAGTAAACAATGGAGTCAGTTTTCTTCTTCAGTTTAATGGGACAGTAAAAACCATCGCTGCACCTGTTGGAGGAGGACCAGTAACTCAGACAGTCTCATCTCTCTCTGCTGGGACTGAATATACATTCACACTGTTCTCTGTGTTTGACAATGTCAGAAGCAGTGGAGTAACGATCATTGCAGCCACTGGTAAGATTCTCTCTACTCTTACCGTGTTTTAGGTGATAATCACATGTACTTTGTAAATTGCTGGTTTCTATAAACATCTTTTTTAAAACTAAAAATTAAAATATTGCTGATCAATACGATTACTTCTGAATATCTGACCGTTAGATTGCGGGGTGCAAAATGGCTTGTGGATCAAAAGTTACCATGTCAGATGTTTTTGTTATCCCACAAATCTTGTTTTTAATTTTTATTCCATCATTTTTATGGTTTAGCTCCATCAAATGCCCAAAGCTTTGGAGCAACTGCCCAAAATGAGACCAGTATCACTCTGCAGTGGAGTCCAGTAAACAATGGAGTCAGTTTTATTCTTCAGTTTAATGGGACAGTAAAAACCATCGCTGCACCTGTTGGAGGAGGACCAGTAACTCAGACAGTCTCATCTCTCACTGCTGGTACTGAATATACATTCACACTGTTCTCTGTGTTTGACAATGTCAGAAGCAGTGGAGTAACGATCATTGCAGCCACTGGTAAGATTCTCTCTACTCTTACCGTGTTTTAGGTGATAATCACATGTACTTTGTAAATTGCTGGTTTCTATAAACATCTCTTTTAAAACTAAAAATTAAAATATTGCTGATCAATACGATTACTTCTGAATATCTGACTGTTAGATTGCGGGGTGCAAAATGGCTTGTGGATCAAAGGTTACCATGTCAGATGTTTTTGTTGTCCCACAAATCTTGTTTTTAATTTTTATTCCATCATTTTTATGGTTTAGCTCCATCAAATGCCCAAAGCTTTGGAGCAACTGCCCAAAATGAGACCAGTATCACTCTGCAGTGGAGTCCAGTAAACAATGGAGTCAGTTTTATTCTTCAGTTTAATGGGACAGTAAAAACCATCGCTGCACCTGTTGGAGGAGGACCAGTAACTCAGACAGTTTCATCTCTAATTGCTGGGACTGAATATACATTCACACTGTTCTCTGTGTTTGACAATGTAAGAAGCAGTGGAGTAACGATCATTGCAGCCACTGGTAAGATTCTCTCCACTCTTACCGTGTTGTATCTGATAATTACATGTACTTTTTTAAATTGCTGGTTTGTATAAACTTTATTTTAAAAGCTAAGAAATAAAAAAATTGCTGATCAATACGATTACTTCTGAATATGTGACCGTTAGAGTGTGAGGTGCAAAATGGTTTGTCAATCAAAAGTTACCATGTCAGATGTTTTTGTTATCCCACAAATCTTGTTTTAAATCTTTAATTCCATCATTTTTATGGTTTAGCTCCATCAAATGCCCAAAGCTTTGGAGCAACTGCCCAAAATGAGACCAGTATCACTCTGCAGTGGAGTCCAGTAAACAATGGAGTCAGTTTTCTTCTTCAGTTTAATGGGACAGTAAAAACCATCGCTGCACCTGTTGGAGGAGGACCAGTAACTCAGACAGTCTCATCTCTCTCTGCTGGGACTGAATATACATTCACACTGTTCTCTGTGTTTGACAATGTCAGAAGCAGTGGAGTAACGATCATTGCAGCCACTGGTAAGATTCTCTCTACTCTTACCGTGTTTTAGGTGATAATCACATGTACTTTGTAAATTGCTGGTTTCTATAAACATCTTTTTTAAAACTAAAAATTAAAATATTGCTGATCAATACGATTACGTCTGAATATCTGACCGTTAGATTGCGGGGTGCAAAATGGCTTGTGGATCAAAAGTTACCATGTCAGATGTTTTTGTTATCCCACCAATCTTGTTTTTAATTTTTATTCCATCATTTTTATGGTTTAGCTCCATCAAATGCCCAAAGCTTTGGAGCAACTGCCCAAAATGAGACCAGTATCACTCTGCAGTGGAGTCCAGTAAACAATGGAGTCAGTTTTCTTCTTCAGTTTAATGGGACAGTAAAAACCATCGCTGCACCTGTTGGAGGAGGACCAGTAACTCAGACAGTCTCATCTCTCTCTGCTGGGACTGAATATACATTCACTCTGTTCTCTGTGTTTGACAATGTAGGAAGCAGTGGAATAACCATCACTGCAGCCACTGGTAAGATACTCTCTACTCTTACCGTGTTGTATGTGATAATCACATGTACTTTGTAAATTGCTGATATCTATAAACATCTTTTTGAAAACTAAAAATTAAAATATTGCCGATCAATACGATTACTTCTGAATATGTGACCGTTAGATTGTGGAGTGCAAAATGGTTTGTCAATCAAAAGTTACCAAGTCAGATGTTTTTGTTATCCCACAAATTTTATTTTTAATCTTTAATTCCATCATTTTCTGGTGTAGCTCCATCAAATGCCCAAAGCTTTGGAGCAACTGCCCAAAATGAGACCAGTATCACTCTGCAATGGAGTCAAGTAAACAGTGGAGTCAGTTTTATTCTTCAGTTTAATGGGACAGTAAAAACCATCGCTACACCTGTTGGAGGAGGACCAGTAACTCAGACAGTCTCCTCTCTCTCTGCTGGGACTGAATATACATTCACACTGTTCTCTGTGTTTGACAATGTCAGAAGCAGTGGAGTAACGATCATTGCAGCCACTGGTAAGATTCTCTCTACTCTTACCGTGTTTTAGGTGATAATCACATGTACTTTGTAAATTGCTGGTTTCTATAAACATCTTTTTTAAAACTAAAAATTAAAATATTGCTGATCAATACGATTACTTCTGAATATCTGACCGTTAGATTGCGGGGTGCAAAATGGCTTGTGGATCAAAAGTTACCATGTCAGATGTTTTTGTTATCCCACAAATCTTGTTTTTAATTTTTATTCCATCATTTTTATGGTTTAGCTCCATCAAATGCCCAAAGCTTTGGAGCAACTGCCCAAAATGAGACCAGTATCACTCTGCAGTGGAGTCCAGTAAACAATGGAGTCAGTTTTATTCTTCAGTTTAATGGGACAGTAAAAACCATCGCTGCACCTGTTGGAGGAGGACCAGTAACTCAGACAGTCTCATCTCTCACTGCTGGTACTGAATATACATTCACACTGTTCTCTGTGTTTGACAATGTCAGAAGCAGTGGAGTAACGATCATTGCAGCCACTGGTAAGATTCTCTCTACTCTTACCGTGTTTTAGGTGATAATTACATGTACTTTGTAAATTGCTGGTTTCTATAAACATCTTTTTTAAAACTAAAAATTAAAATATTGCTGATCAATACGATTACTTCTGAATATCTGACCGTTAGATTGCGGGGTGCAAAATGGCTTGTGGATCAAAGGTTACCATGTCAGATGTTTTTGTTGTCCCACAAATCTTGTTTTTAATTTTTATTCCATCATTTTTATGGTTTAGCTCCATCAAATGCCCAAAGCTTTGGAGCAACTGCCCAAAATGAGACCAGTATCACTCTGCAGTGGAGTCCAGTAAACAATGGAGTCAGTTTTCTTCTTCAGTTTAATGGGACAGTAAAAACCATCGCTGCACCTGTTGGAGGAGGACCAGTAACTCAGACAGTCTCATCTCTCTCTGCTGGGACTGAATATACATTCACTCTGTTCTCTGTGTTTGACAATGTCAGAAGCAGTGGAATAACCATCATTGCAGCCACTGGTAAGATACTCTCTACTCTTACCGTGTTGTATGTGATAATCACATGTACTTTGTAAATTGCTGATTTCTATAAACATCTTTTTGAAAACTAAAAATTAAAATATTGCCGATCAATACGATTACTTCTGACTATGTGACCGTTAGATTGTGGAGTGCAAAATGGTTTGTCAATCAAAAGTTACCAAGTCAGATGTTTTTGTTATCCCACAAATTTTATTTTTAATCTTTAATTCCATCATTTTCTGGTGTAGCTCCATCAAATGCCCAAAGCTTTGGAGCAACTGCCCAAAATGAGACCAGTATCACTCTGCAGTGGAGTCCAGTAAACAATGGAGTCAGTTTTGTTCTTCAGTTTAATGGGACAGTAAAAACCATCGCTGCACCTGTTGGAGGAGGACCAGTAACTCAGACAGTCTCATCTCTCACTGCTGGGAATGAATATACATTCACTCTGTTCTCTGTGTTTGACAATGTCAGAAGCAGTGGAGTAACGATCATTGCAGCCACTGGTAAGATTCTCTCCACTCTTACCGTGTTGTATCTGATAATTACATGTACTTTGGAAATTGTATCTGATAATTACATCTATTTTTGAAATTGCTGGTTTGTATGAACATCTTTTTAAAAGCTAAAAATTAAATTTTTTCAGATCAGTACGATTACTTCTAAATATGTAACCGTTAGAGTGTGAGGTGCAAAATGGTTTGTCAATCAAAAGTTACCATGTCAGATGTTTTTGTTATCCCACAAATCTTGTTTTAAATCTTTAATTCCATCATTTTATGGTTTAGCTCCATCAAATGCCCAAAGCTTTGGAGCAACTGCCCAAAATGAGACCAGTATCACTCTGCAGTGGAGTCCAGTAAACAATGGAGTCAGTTTTCTTCTTCAGTTTAATGGGACAGTAAAAACCAACGCTGCACCTGTTGGAGGAGGACCAGTAACTCAGACAGTCTCATCTCTCTCTGCTGGGACTGAATATACATTCACTCTGTTCTCTGTGTTTGACAATGTCAGAAGCAGTGGAGTAACGATCATTGCAGCCACTGGTAAGATACTCTCTACTCTTACCGTGTTGTATGTGATAATCACATGTACTTTGTAAATTGCTGATTTCTATAAACATCTTTTTGAAAACTAAAAATTAAAATATTGCCGATCAATACGATTACTTTTGAATATGTGACCGTTAGATTATGGAGTGCAAAATGGTTTGTCAATCAAAAGTCGTCATTTAAGATATTTTTGTTATCCCACAAGTCTTGTTTTAAATCTTTAATTCCATCATTTTTTCGTGTAGCTCCATCAAATGCCCAAAGCTTTGGAGCAACTGCCCAAAATGAAACCAGTATCACTCTGCAATGGAGTCAAGTAAACAGTGGAGTCAGTTTTATTCTTCAGTTTAATGGGACAGTAAAAACCATCGCTACACCTGTTGGAGGAGGACCAGTAACTCAGACAGTCTCATCTCTCACTGCTGGGACTGAATATACATTCACTCTGTTCACTGTGTTTGACAATGTAAGAAGCAGTGGAGTAACGATCATTGCAGCCACTGGTAAGATTCTCTCCACTCTTACCGTGTTGTATCTGATAATTACATGTACTTTGGAAATTGTATCTGATAATTACATCTATTTTTGAAATTGCTGGTTTGTATGAACATTTTTTTGAAAGCCAAAAATTAAATTTTTTCAGATCAGTACGATTACTTCTAAATATGTAACCGTTAGATTGTGAGGTGCAAAATGGTTTGTCAATCAAAAGTTACCATGTCAGATGTTTTTGTTATCCCACAAATCTTGTTTTAAATCTTTAATTCCATTATTTTTATGGTTTAGCTCCATCAAATGCCCAAAGCTTTGGAGCAACTGCCCAAAATGAGACCAGTATCACTCTGCAGTGGAGTCCAGTAAACAATGGAGTCAGTTTTATTCTTCAGTTTAATGGGACAGTAAAAACCATCGCTACACCTGTTGGAGGAGGACCAGTAACTCAGACAGTCTCATCTCTCTCTGCTGGGACTGAATATACATTCACTCTGTTCTTTGTGTTTGACAATGTCAGAAGCAGTGGAGTAACGATCATTGCAGCCACTGGTAAGATTATCTCTACTCTTGCCATGTTGTATGTGATAATTACATGTACTTTGGGAATTGCTGGTTTGTATGAACATTTTTTTGAGGGCTAAGAATTAAAGTATTGCTGATCAATAAGATTATTTCTGAATATGTGACTGTTAGATTGTGGAGTGCAAAATGGTTTGTTAATCAAAAGTTACCATGTCAGATGTTGTTGTTATCCCACAAATCTTGTTTTAAATCTTTAATTCCATCATTTTTATGGTTTAGCTCCATCAAATGCCCAAAGCTTTGGAGCAACTGCCCAAAATGAGACCAGTATCACTCTGCAGTGGAGTCAAGTAAACAGTGGAGTCAGTTTTATTCTTCAGTTTAATGGTACAGAGACAAACATCACTGCACCTGTTGGAGGAGGACCAGTAACTCAGACAGTCTCATCTCTCACTGCTGGGACTGAATATACATTCACACTGTTCACTGTGTTTGACAATGTAAGAAGCAGTGGAGTAACGATCATTGCAGCCACTGGTAAGATTCTCTCCACTCTTACCGTGTTGTATCTGATAATTACATGTACTTTGGAAATTGTATCTGATAATTACATCTATTTTTGAAATTGCTGGTTTGTACAGTATGAACATTTTTTTGAAAGCTAAAAATTAAAATATTGCCGATCAATACGATTACTTTTTAATATGTGACCGTTAGATTATGGAGTGCAAAATGGTTTGTCAATCAAAAGTTACCAAGTCAGATGTTTTTGTTATCCCACAAATCTTGTTTTAAATCTTTAATTCCATCATTTTTATGGTTTAGCTCCATCAAATGCCCAAAGCTTTGGAGCAACTGCCCAAAATGAGACCAGTATCACTCTGCAGTGGAGTCCAGTAAACAATGGAGTCAGTTTTATTCTTCAGTTTAATGGGACAGTAAAAACCATCGCTACACCTGTTGGAGGAGGACCAGTAACTCAGACAGTCTCATCTCTCTCTGCTGGGACTGAATATACATTCACACTGTTCTCTGTGTTTGACAATGTCAGAAGCAGTGGAGTAACGATCATTGCAGCCACTGGTAAGATTCTCTCCACTCTTACCGTCTTGTATCTGATAATTACATGTACTTTGAAAATTGCTGGTTTGTATAAACATCTTTTTGATAGCTTAAAATTAAAAGATTGCTAAACAATACAATGACTTCTGAATATGTGACCGTTAGATTGTGGGGTACAATATGGTTTGTGAATCAATAGTTACCATGTGATATTTTTTTTTTATCCAACAAATCTTGTTTTTAATCTGCAATTCTATCATTTTTATGGTTTAGCTCCATCAAATGCCCAAAGCTTTGGAGCAACTGCCCAAAATGAGACCAGTATCACTCTGCAGTGGAGTCAAGTAAACAGTGGAGTCAGTTTTATTCTTCAGTTTAATGGTACAGTTAGAACCATCACTGCACCTGTTGGAGGGGGACCAGTAACTCAGACAGTTTCATCTCTAATTGCTGGGACTGAATATACATTCACACTGTTCTCTGTGTTTGATAATGTCAGAAGCAGTGGAGTAACAATCATTGCAGCCACTGGTAAGATTTTCACTACTCTTACCGTGTTGTATGTGATAATCACATGTACTTTGTAAATTGCTGGGTTGTATAAACTTTATTTTGAAAGCTAAGACATAAAAAAAATGCTGATCAATACGATTACTTCTGAATATGTGACCGTTAGATTATGGAGTGCAAAATGGTTTGTCAATCAAAAGTTACCAAGTCAGATGTTTTTGTTATCCCACAAATCTTGTTTTAAATCTTTAATTCCATCATTTTTATGGTTTAGCTCCATCAAATGCCCAAAGCTTTGGAGCAACTGCCCAAAATGAGACCAGTATCACTCTGCAGTGGAGTCCAGTAAACAATGGAGTCAGTTTTATTCTTCAGTTTAATGGTACAGAGACCACCATCAATGCACCTGTTGGAGGAGGACCAGTAACTCAGACAGTCTCATCTCTCACTGCTGGGACTGAATATACATTCACTCTGTTCTCTGTGTTTGACAATGTCAGAAGCAGTGGAGTAACGATCACTGCAGTCACTCGTAAGATGCTCTTTATTCTTACTGTGCTGTAGACGAATAATTACAAGTACTTTTAAAATAAATTCATGTCATTGTACTAGATTACAGCTAAATGACACTTTTAACTACAGTAAGTAATACTGTAGTAGCACATTGAAATAGCAATCATACAAATATGTGCAAATCAGACAAATTTGAATTGTTGTTGATGTTTTGTCATTTTCAGTATATTTATCGTGCATTACATATGTTTTTGTATAAATGTTGACATTTCAAAAGATAATATATTATTAATTATTCCTTCATTAATATTATTCTTTTTCTTTATTTAAACAAACACTTTGACTCACAACTCTCACACTGGTCTTTCAGCAAATCCTCCATGTAAGTATATAGTTTTATATTATATTGTCATTATAAGTTCTACATTATACTATAGGTTGCTCTGAATATTTGACATTAATGGGCAAATTATCTTATTTAGCCACACGTTAAAACATATTTAGAATCCACAACAACATATAGTGTTGTGCTTATTATTCTGTAGCTTTGTCACATTTAATTTGTCATATTCGTCACATTTTTTAATTTGTGTTCATTATTTGAACAGATTCTGTTGTTAGACTGAACATCAGATTATCATCATCTTCTCAAATATCACCTTCAGATATAGACAGTTTTTTAAAGCAGGTGAGGATTTTTTTAAAGTGTCGTTTTCTTCTTTGTTGTAATAAACCAACAGACATCTAACCTAAATAGTTTTCCTTGTCTTCCAGCTCATCAGCCTGTCAGGACTCTCACCAAAGTTGTGGTCTGCAAAAATCAAGACTGTTTAAATGATCAACTGATGACTAGATGATGAAATAACTATGAGAACTGTAATCACCATAACATATTGTGTGAAAACAATCCCTAACAAAAGTAATGTTTAACAAAGTATTATTTTATTTTACTTTTTTCATGTATAATGTAGACTTCTTTTTCCCTGCTTTTTATTGTTTGTGACTTAAAAGTCAAGGTAGAAATGAAGGAGGGATCTTGTGCTGCCAACCAGATGTATCGGATTCAAATTTAATAATCAATTAATTATTTAATAATTAATGCATTATTAATTCTTGAAATAGGAACAGCAGTTCTTATTATGGTGAGACCATGCTTAAACTAACCTAGGTAAACTCTAGATATCAATTTAATGAATTAATAAGTATAATAATAAGGGCAAAGAACAAGAGCATTTTTCAAGAGCACAAGAGGAATGACTGGAGCCAAAGTTGTTGAGTTAGACTACTTCAATTAAAAATAGTTCATAAAAATAACGGTTGTTGCAAATCTCAGTTTAGTTGGTTTTGTGTATATTCAATGGCCAGAGGTTATGCTGTAGATTATTTAAAAGACAGTGAGTTCTTCAGCACACACAGTCTGATATTTTTGGTTAGTTGTATTAGCCAGAGCACAGCGCCGACGAGTTACGCTGTTTGGTATGGGGTACCGCATGTAAAAGGAGCATCTATAACATGTTTTCTCGCATCTCACTCCGCACTGTTTGAGGTGTTTGATGTACTGATCTGGAATCAGCATTACGGGCCCCATTTGAAGGTAGGAGTGGAGACTAATTGCTCATGTAAATGTTAAATGTAAATGTTAAATTTACATTTACACATGTAAACATTAAATCTACATTGACATTTACCTTGTGAATCTTTAGTTTTACACTTGGCAAACATTTACCATTTACATTCAACATGTAGGGTGGCATGGTGGTGCAGTGTGTAGCACTGTCGCCAAACAGTGAGAAGAGCCGGGTTACTTTCTGTGTGACAACAAAACATTGTCATTTACAGTAGTTTTCACATTTAACAGGTCTTACATACAGTATCTTAAAATTGATATTTTTAGATATGGTCAATAAAGTAACCTTTATCATAATTGAAAATCTAATTTAACATGTTGTCAATGAGGATGCCTTTCTTTTTGAAATTTTTATTTAAAAAAAAAGTTTTTCCAACATTTTAGTCCGTTAGCTTTTTTGATACAAGTCCTCCAGCTGTAGAAAAGACCCATTCACATGGCACAGATGAGGCTGGAGTGCAGAGAAATTGTAAGGACAGCCAGAAGAGGTTTGGATAGATCATCTTTTGGTTGACCCAGTATCTCATAGGAACCTGGGACCTGGCAATACTGTCCTCTGCCAGTTATCTCTGCACCTCATGGATGGCATCAGCTGTGGTACTTTTAGTCTGCCTGCTCACTGCAATAACGTAAACTGGGTGCAGACAGCTGCTGTACACACGGTTCCGTACAGACGCGCAGTCTGCCCACAGTCTAATGACGGCCTCATTGCACTCGGAGGAACTGCGGAACCAGAGTGATTTAAATCTTGGGTCTAGAAGTGTTGCTGGGGTAAACACATTGTGAGGTGGTTTCAAGAGTCACTTTGAAATTAATCTGAATTCAGATACGTCAAGTGGAAACCTGAACCGGATTAAACAACAAGAAAAATTAAAAGACCTTATTATCTAATATGAGATCAAAATGGTCCCACACGGCGGAAACCTTTCCTTTGGCTTGAGGCTGCTCCATAATTATAGATGAATTTGATGATGAATGGCAAACGCTCAGGGATTCCTTTTGGCAGATGCAGCCCGACACATGCGCTTCTTTATAAACACAGTCTGGCGTGCAGACATGACAGACACGTGACTTTCCCAACGCGATACGCGAACCAACACGAGGTTTCGCTCTATGACCTTGACGCATGCGCCGATGCTTCGGTGTTGCTGGACCCATCACCAGGTTGACTTATTCCACTCACCTGTGCCTTTCACTCCTCTCTGCTTAAATATGCCACCTTATTTACTCATCTCATGTTAGATTGTCAATGTTGCCAGGCCATGTCACACGTTTCCCCTGTGGATCAGTTCTCCTTTCGTGTCCCAGGTTATGTATTTGTTTCTTTTTGATCCTGCTCTATTTAGTTCTGCTTAGGTTATCCAGTCTTGTGAGCCAGGGTTTCTTGCCAGTAGTGCTATGTCCTCCTAGTCCGCTGTGTTTTAGGTTTTGTGTATGGGAGTGTTTTTGGTTGTTTTGTTCCTATTAAACATTTTGCCAGTCTGCCTGTTCTTTGGTGCTTAACTTTTTTTCAGCATGGTCTGCCATTTTGAGGCAGAAGGTAACACACTCAACGCTGGTGTGGTCATCTCTAGACCACCGGGCACGACTGGAGTAGCCCACTTCACCGTGTCACCAAGATCAAGGGCAAAAGTGGCCTTCCGCAGACCGTCAAGGACGAGGGCTAAAGGGATCCTCGTATCTGATCCACCAGGATTATGATGGGCTTTGATGCAGAGTTGAGCTAAATAAAGCTAGAAGGTGGCACAGGAGCGTGAGCATGACTCGGACCGGACTGTTGTCCTTTTGAGCAGGAGCAAGGGCTGCTGCACCTGTCGCCCAGCCACGTCAAGCTCCAGTGCAGCCATTTTGCCTAGCTTATGTTCCAGCTCAACCTCCACAGCCAGCTCAAGCACCGATTCTGTACCCACGCCTTAGCTCTGCTTCAAGCTCCAGCCCAAGCACCAGTGCAGCAGTTGCGCCCAGCCCAAGCTTCTGTGATGCCTTCAGGTTCAACTCAAACTCCAGGGCAGTTTTCTTGATCAACTCAAGCTCTAGCATTGCAGTCTCAGCCAGTTCAAGCTACAGAACAGCCTTCACGGCTAGGCCCAGTCTCTGATCTGCTGTCACTTCCTGCTCTAGCTTCTGTACAGTCGCTGCGCTCAGGTAGAACGCATTTTTTATTCTATATAGATAAAGAGAGAGAGAGCAGTTGTCTTACAACAACAACACCTCGTCAATGCTGGGACATCACCGTGCTAAACATGATTCCATGCCTTCTGGGAATAGACCAGCAGTCATGGTATGTAAACGTAAGCTATTCATTAGTGTTTCTTACTTTGCTGCTTATACAAATACTTTTTCGGAGAGAGCATTCTTTGGTTGGTGGTTCTTATGAAACACCATCAGGATGTTGGTGAGATAAGACACAAATTTTGTAATTAATTCACTTAATTATATCCCACATTACATAATTTATTACAATGGACTAGTCAGCTTTGGCTAAATGCCTTCAAAATAATGTGCTTATACTTTATACTGACATTCAAACGTGTCCTTCTGTTTTAGCAACCTCAGAGCCCACCCAAACAAGTGTCTTAAATCCAACCTACATTAGCTGTCAGTCTCACTAGTGACATGTGGACATCAGTTCATATGGATGCATACTTAGCTGTGACCTGTCACTTTATTAATAACTAAGACTCACAGTACACAGTGTTGCTGGGTGTGGGACATTTTCCCAAGTCCCACACTGCAGAACTGTCACAGTCTCAGCATTGTGTCTGGTTTCCGGCTCTATTTCTGCGCTTTTACTGACGAAATCCTCACCTAGCTGAGTTCTTGCAAGCTGTGCGTGTGGGTCCTTCACCGTGAACCGTGATAAGAACATACTGCACAGGTGAAGAGGGCTCTGGTAGAAGAGTGGGGCATTCAGCACTTACATTACTTTATGCCTAATAGTTATGAAATCTATCGATCAACAGCCTGGGCTGGAGAAGATCAGAGGAAAGGCTCGTAGGATAGTTGGGTATTTCCGGTCAAGCACAACTGCAAAAGAAAGGCTCTGCCAAATGCAACAAAGGATGGGTAGACCATATCTGAAGCTCCTGCAGGACGTGGAACAGCACATACACCATGCTGTGGCATCTGTATGATGAGAGAGAGCCACTTGGTGCTGCCCTCATCTCAATGAGGACAGATCTTCCACCCATCACTGCTGAGAAGTACCCTCCTGTTAAAGAGTGTCTGGAAGTGCTTTCTCCTTTTTACATGGCCACAGCTGAGCCATCTGAAGAGCAATGCCAGAGCAATGCTCATACTGCAGTGAATCACCTTACTGCAGAGTTTGCAACCATTTTAGGTGCAGAAACACAAAGCATACACCTCTCCCTCCGGTCCTAATCACACATTGAGGTATTTGATGTTGTCCTGGAGTACAGCGGTACAGAACCACTAATTCCCCGCACAGAGGATCCACATCAGTTCTGGTTGAGTGGGAAGGCAGTGTACCCTCACCTGTACAAACTTGCCCTACAGTGTTTGTGCACTCCAGCGTCATCCATACCATGTGAGAGGATTTTTTTCTAAGGCAGAAGAAATTGTCTCCAAGAAAAGAAACAGACTAAGCCCTGAAAGCCTAATAAAATAACTTTACGTGCATTGTGTGTTTACAGTATAATCATCTCAAAAGCACTTATATTGCCCAGTTTAATAGGCAATTTTAACTCCAGTTCAAGACAATAAAAAAGAGAAATACACTTTACAATTACAGTAAAGTTACAATATGATATTATATATAAATGTATCTGTCCATTGGTTAATACATCACAAAAGCACATGGAGGCAGTGACCTCACAGCACAAGCATACGTCCTTCAGTGGACTGTTGTTGGTATTATTAAGAAAGCATCAACTTCAGTTTGACCCCGTAATGAAGCGGTTCATTACAGTAACTTCAAGCTGCAATTTATTTTTTGGCCTTTAGATGTAACTACTGATGATGTTACTGCGTTGAAAAGCTTCGAGTAATTACCCCTTTTTCGATAAAAGCTTCAGTGCTTCAGAAAAGTTTTCTTTGGCCATCACTACCAATTTCTAAACACCTAGCAACGTGTACACTTCATGCAGGTCTGCGTCTGCCATCACGGGCCAAAGAAAAGGCGAGAGGTTCTTCAACTAGAAACGTTAAAGGAGACTGATCATACTTTTCATTCTATAAAATATTGGACTTTAATGTCTCAGTAAGGTCTCTGTAAATTTTCATCCCATAAAACCCTGTAGATCGTCCACACTGCCCCTGTCAATATGTGGTTTCCACTCCCCATCAGCAAACGCTGTGTTTTCTGGGCGTGTTGCAAGCGAAGCTGCTCGCCACACCTCTGTGCGGAAGCGCATACCTTTTTTATTGTTGTTTTTTTTTTAAATTGGCTCCATGGATACGAGCCACCGCACGGTTAGGATACTGGCAGTAGCGCGACATTGAGAATGCAATCCACCGCAATCCTCCACAGAAGAAGAAGACCCACTACAGGACTGCACGACATTAGTCAGCTGGTTCGTAGCTTAGTACTGTACAACCATACGTCTATGCTGGCAAAACTAAACAGGCAATCTGGAGACTGGAAGTGGGAAGACATGGAATTAAAATACACAGAAAAAATGCTAAACGGACACAGCTGGGGAATCACGTGACTGGAACGTAAAGCTAACCTATACATGACAAGACAAAACTGAAAATACAAGAAAATAAAACAGGAATTGGCAACATAAGAGTCCAGGCTGTGACATGCTGGGGATTCCAAGAAATTTTATTACAGTACCTAATGTTTTACTGGTTATGTCTGATATGCAGAACATTTTTAAAACAAACAAAAAACTTGAATAACATATTTTAATAAATATTTATGATTACTCATGTTATAAATCTTTTCAGAAATGCAGTTCTTGACCATGGCATGTTGGACCAGATTCGCGTTGACTGTGGAAATTTTATCTTTATCATTCAATCAAGAAAAGTTGGCTGTCGACCACCATACCTTCAGACACCTTTAACTTTAATAAGCTATTGTTTTAAACTCTCCCAATTATTCACAAAGGACAAAGCACTGAGTGAGCAACACTGCAAATGCACTGAACAATATTGATAACTATCCTTAAAACAATCCATCTTTTTTTAACTTGTTTTCTCATTTGTTTAGTCTATGGTTTAACTATTGTTCAGGCTTTCATACTGTATTTTTTTCTTAGACTTTTGCTGTATTAGATTAGTGAAAGACTTTCTCTTTCTTCAGAATCATTGTATTGAGAGAGTTTAGTCAGAGGTGCGCTTTCCATTGTTATTTATTCATTCATCATTGGTCATTTAAAAGTTCTAATTAATTTTCTAAACAAATTTTTGTTGTATTTCTGATGTATTAGGTGAACAACTGGGTAAACTATCCAATTAAAAGATGCCTAAAGAACCTAGACAATCAGGAAATCATAAATTTTGGGTTCCAAACTGTCTAATTCTGCATGTCCACTCTGGCATGTCAAGTGGCAAGCATTGGTTCACGCAGATTTGTGGAAGCATGGAATGCCCACTGAGTGCCTGGTAAATTGTAATTTTATATTTCTATTTATATAGATTTTTTGTTTTATCCAATCACACAAATGACACATGACACAAATTATCAATATGTTTGCACAGTTATATATTATGCACTTTGGTTACAGGCCTTTATTTATGCATAAACTATAGTATCACTGCCTCTTATAATTAGTGTTTTCTATGATTACAATTACAGTCTATAACGGTAATAGCTGTAATAATGATGGAAAACATTTTTTTTTCAACATTACATTTGTAAAGTATAAGTGTTACTTAATGTAACCTTGGTATTTTGTAAGCAGAGGAATACCTAACCAACTGGCGCAGGCAGGTTGTCCAAACATGACCAAAACCTTACTGCCCAATCTGTGGCAGCTGACCTACAGTATATGAGGCAGAGAGACAGTCATCATTGACAAGAATGTCCTCTTTTGGACAAAATCCCTTCCAGACCCCAGAGGAATAACAGCACACAGAGCTATGTTTTGCTCAGTCATTTCCAGACACAACAGTGATTTGGGACTGCATTACAAGAGGTGAACCCATAGTGTTCTGATTCGTCTGTCATCCTGATCTGAGGAAAACAGTCCGAAGGTCATTTAGCAAATTGTTTTAAAATACTTAATCCATTGTTTTATATGTTTCTATGCTGATAGATAATATCACATTTTACATGTTCTATAAAGTTAAGACTTGGAGAAGATTTTGTGATTTGGCAAATGCTTTTACCAAAGTGACTTGGAAAGTTTTATTAAAATTGTTTTATAGAATGTTTATGTTAAAATTGTCTCTTGAGAAGAAAATGAATTTAAACTTGGAAAAATAAACATTGGTTAAAAAACATATAGGTAGCGCTGACTACAAATGTTTTGTGAAAAAAAGGATTACTGCTTTACTGTCATAAGAACACACAGATGTTCAATGCAAGGTATGATGACTACTAAACCAATACTGACAGTGATGGAAAATTTAAAAAAAAAATCCTCTGCAGCCCAGGCATTCCTCTGCTCTGTACATAACACCTTGAGCTTGCTTGAAGGATCTTCTGATCAGAGACCCTACGCCACAGAATCTGCCTCACAAGGTTGATGCAATGCACATTAGAGTAATGAAAGCTCACAATGAGTTCGCGATTACATGGTTTCACCATAAAAGGAATATAAAAATAGCTAAGCTTTGGTGGCAGGTGAGTTGTAAGTGACCGGACTCCTTTAGCAGATGCCAAACGTACTGTCATGTGTCGTAACGTAATCGACAGTTGTCATAAACGAGATGGGCTTTGGCTAAATAAATCATTGTATCATTGATTAATGTTAACAACATGGGTGTCAAACCATCCCAAGAGTTACAAATGTTTGTCAATATTTTGCTTCAAACGCTCTTGGGTGATTTATTGTGAAAGTCCGGCGACTGGCCCCGCCCCCGGTTTCCCTTTTTCTTATTTCGTTTTCAAAGTGGAGAAAAGAAGAATGAGTAAATCAGTGAGTCACAAATGTGTTTTACTGACTTACTTCAACGAAACACCACATAAAAAGACGTTATTCAATGTTCATTTTATACATCAATAATGAATTGCACTTCATGCACGGACCCCATACACCTACAGCACTAATATTCAATGGTCGGACAACCTGCTCTGGATTATTTAGAAGACAGCAAGTTCTACAGTGATAGAATAGTCTGATATTCAGGGTTACTTGTATGATACAGAGTGCAGCCCACACGAGTTACAGTACGCAGAGTGGACAAAGCTGTCACAGCTTCGTCGAGCTAAAAAGTAGCTTCAGGATACAGGGAAGAAACTGGAAAAACAGCCGGGACGGAATGGTTAGATTAGCACTGTAAGTAACATATTCGACTGTTTGTTTCAGCTTGCGCTGTAAAGTTTGAGTAAAGTGACGAGGTGCTGCTTTTCATTTTGTGAACTGCTGGGGATAGCGTTAGCTTATGTTGCTAACGAAATTCAAATGGTGCCCGTAATGCTGATTCCAGATCAGTGACGCAGACTCAAACACCTCAAACAGTGTGGGCAGTTCCGCCCACATCTGACTCTGGATCGGTGAACAAAACTGGAGAGAAACCTGAAGTCAAAGGTTTCTTGGCCGAGATTGAACGGGCTGTAACTGCAGGTGTGCGGGCTGAGGCTCCGCTTCAAACTGCTGTTCCATCTTGATTATAATGTATCTGCATTAATATTAAATTATTAAATTTGAATCTGCTACATCTGGTTGGCAGCACGTGATCCCTCCTTCATTTCTAGTTTGACCCTTAAGTCACAAACAATAAAAAGCAAGAAAAAAGAAGTCTACATTATACATGAAAAAAGTAAAATAAAATAATACTTTGTTAAACATTACTTTTGTTAGGCATTTTTCTCACACACTATGTTATGATGATTACAGTTCTCATAGTTATTTCATCATCTAGTCATCAGCCGATCATTTAAACAGTCTTGATTTTTGCAGACCACAACTTTGGTGAGAGTCCTGACCGGCTGATGAGCTGGAAGGCAAGAAAAACTATTTAGGTGAGATGTCTGTTGGTTTATTACAACAAAGAAGAAAAACACACTTTAAAAAAAATCCTCACCTGCTTTAAAAAACTTTCAATGTCTGAAGGTGATATTTGAGAAGATGACGATAATCTGATGTTCAGTCTAACAACAGAATCTGTTCAAATAATGAACACAAATTAAAAAATGGCACGAATATGACAAATTAAATGTGACAAAGCTACAGTATATTAAGCGCAACACTAAATGTTGTTGTGGATTATAAATATGTTTGAACGTGTAGCTAAATTAGATAATTTGACCATTAATGTCAAATATTCAGAGCAACATATAGTATAATGTAGAACTTATAATGACAATATAATATAAAACTATATACTTACATGGAGGATTTGCTGAAGGACCAGTGTGGGAGTTGTGAGGCAAAGTGTTTGTTTAGATAAAGAAAAAGAATAATATTAATGAAATAATAATTAATAATAATTAATCTTTTGAAATGTCCACATTTATACAAATAAATATATGTAGTGCAGGATAAATATACTAAAAATGACAAAACATCAACAACAGCAATTCAAATTTGTCTGATTTGCACATATTTGTATGATTGCTATTGCAATGTGCTACTATTACTTACTGTAGTTAAAAGTGTCATTTAGCTATAATCTAGTACGATGACATTGATTTGATTTAAAGGTACATGTAATTATTCATCTACAACACAGTAAGAATAAAGAGCATCTTACGAGTAACTTCAGTGATTGTTACTCCACTGCTTCTGACATTGTCGAAAACAGAGAACAGAGTGAATGTATATTCAGTCCCAGCAGTGAGAGATGAGACTGTCTGAGTTACTGGTCCTCCTCCAACAGGTGCAGTGATGTTTGTCTCTGTACCATTGAACTGAAGAATAAAACTGACTCCATTGTTTACTTGACTCCACTGCAGAGTGATACTGGTCTCATTTTGGGCAGTTGCTCCAAAGTTTTGGGCATTTGATGGAGCTACACCAAAAAAGGATGGAATTAAAGATTAAAAATAAGATTTGTGGGATAAAAAAACATCTGACATGGTAACTTTTGATTCACAAACCATTTTGCATCCCACAATCAAACGGTCACATATTCAGAAGTAATTGTACTGATTGGCAATGTTTTAATTTTTAGCTTTAAAAAAGATGTTCATACAAACCAGAAATTTCCAAAGTACATGTACTGTAATTATCACATACAACACAGTAAGAGTAGAGAGAATCTTACCAGTGGCTGCAGTGACCGTTACTCCACTGCTTCTGACATTGTCAAACACAGAGAACAGAGTGAATGTATATTCAGTCCCAGCAGTGAGAGATGAGACTGTCTGAGTTACTGGTCCTCCTCCAACAGGTGCAGTGATGGTTCTAACTGTACCATTAAACTGAAGAATAAAACTGACTCCATTGTTTACTTGACTCCACTGCAGAGTGATACTGGTCTCATTTTGGGCAGTTGCTCCAAAGCTTTGGGCATTTGACGGAGCTACACCAAAAAAATGATGGAATTAAAGATTAAAAACAGGATTTGTGGGATAAAAAAACATCTGACATGGTAACTTTTGATTCACAAACCATTTTGCATCCCACAGTCTAACAATCACAAATAACCTGAACCTAAACAAAAGCCTTCTTTTTGATTAGCAAAGTTTTAATTCAGAGTTTTAAACATATTTAAAAATATTGTTCAGCTATAGTAAGAGAGGAGAAAATCTTTCCTGAGTGCAGTTTAATGAGTTTTACGGAGACCTGGCTGCATTTACCGAGAGAGTTTCCACACGTTATCTGATGACTGTTTACAAGTCATGTCTGTTTAAATTCACCCAGTGTGTAAGCTGTCCCACCAGAGGTGAGAAGACACTGGACATCATTTATGCTAATGTTAAGGCTGCCTACTCTTCCACTGCCCTCCCCCTCTGGGAAAGTCGGATCACAATTTGATTCATCTGCTGCCACAATACACACCTCAGGTTCAAAGGCTGCCTGCCACCATTAAAATTATTAAAAGGTGGACAGATGAGAACCGTGTTGCTCTGCAGAGCTGCTTTGAAGACACTGACTGGGAGGCTCTCTGTGAACCTCATGGGGAGGACACTGACCGACTGACAGACTGCGTCACAGATTATAGAAATATCTGCATGAACACCCATGTACCTGATAACCTTTTCGTTGCTTTTCTAACAACAATCCATGGGTCACTATTGCTATCAAAGCCACCCTGAATGAAAAGAAGAAAGCATTCAGGTCTGGGGACAGGGAGGCAGCTAGGAGCGTCCAGAGAAAACTGGGAGGGGAAACTGGAGCACAGACTTCAGAACAAGTCACCGGGGACCATCACCAGCTACAAGTCCAGCAAGCAGGTGACTGAGGGGTCTGTGGACAGGGCCAACAAACTTAATAGCTTCTTTAATAGATTCCAGGTTGGGCTCATAAACCCCCGCTGCCCAAGATAGGCCCCTCTTTACATCACCCACTGGGCCCATCTACCTCCACATCACACACGATCACAGCGGATCAGGTGAGAAAGAAGCTGAACAAGCTTCATCCAACAAAGGCTGCAGGACCTAATGGAATCAGCCCAATGGTGCTGAAAGTCTGTGCTCCCCAGTTGTGTGGTGTCTTCCAACACATCTTCAACCTGAGCCTGCAGCTGGAGAGAGTTCCACTTGGGTGGAAAAAGTCATGTATTGTGCCAGTGAATAAGACGCCACGTCCCAGAGTCTCAACGACTACAGACCCATGGCTCTGACCTCTCACATCATGAAGGCTTTTGAGAGACTAATCCTGGACTCCATGCGCTCTCTGGTCAAACCCTCAGTTGACCCCCCCAGTTTGCATATAAACCACAACTAGGAGTGGATGATGTAATCATACATCTGCTCCATCGCATCTACAACCACCTGAACAAGCCTCAGTGAGGGTCATGTTTTTTGATTTCTTCAGTGCATTTAACACCATCCAGCCTGCACTGCTGGGACAGAAACTAAAAAAAACATGCAGGTTGAGCCCCCCCTGATCTCATGGATTGTGGACTACCTCAGTACAAAATTGTGTCTCTAACACCATGGCCTGCAGCACAGGAGCTCCACAGGGTACAATCCTGTCACCCTTGCTCTTCACCCTGTACACCTCATACTTCAGGTACAGCTCAGAGTCTTGTCATGTCCAAACGTTCTCTGATGACTCTGCTGTTGTAGAACGTATCCAGGGTGGTGACATCACAGAGTATCAGGGAGTGGTGGACAGCTCTGTGGACAGAACCACCTCCAATTGAACATCAGTAAAACTAAGGAGCTGGTGAGGGACTTTAGGAAATCTGGGAGTCCAGTCACTATTGAAAAGGAAGGGATGGAGGTGGTGACCATGTACAAATACCTGGGAGTGTATCTGGACAATAAACTGCACTGGAAAAAGAACTCCTCAGCTGTGTACAAGAAGGCTTAGAGCAGAATGTACTTTCTGAGGAGGCTCAGGTCCTTCTACGTTTGCAGCTCCATGCTGAGGATGTTCTATGAGTCTGTGTAGTGTTTTACGCTGTGGTCTGTGGGGCAGCAGCATAATTGTAGCAAACAGTAACAGACTGGACAAACTCATCAAGAGGGCTGGTTCTGTTCTGGGGGTGGAGCTGGACCCCCTACTTGCTGTAGCTGAGAGGAGGATGCTGGTCCAACTCCTCTCTATCATAGACAATACCTCCCACCCCCTACACAGTGTGCTGGCTGGCAAGAGGAGCACCTTCAGCCAGAGGCTGTTCAGTATTACAGTAGGTGCTCCACAGAACAGCGGAGATCCTTCCTACCGATGGCCGTCAGCCTGTATAATTCCTCCTCTGTCTGTAAGGGTTGATCTTCATTCATGCAATATAGTAAAATAAACTTTAGCTACTAATTAGATGTAAATAGACAATAGTAATTAGACTTGATGGGAGTGTGTGTCGATGTGTTAGCATTTATATTTTTAATCTCCCTTCCTTCTTGTGTGTACAGTACCTCCATCTGTGACTGTGATCAAAGTGTGCAGAATAATTTCCCTTTGGGATTAATAAAGTTTTGTTGAATCTTAAATCTTGAATACCAACCAGCAACTTTAAAACATGTAACATGACTTACAACACGGTAAGAGTGGAGAGAATCTTACCAGTGGCTGCAATGATCGTTACTCCACTGCTTCTGACATTGTCAAACACAGAGAACAGAGTGAATGTATATTCAGTCCCAGCAGTGAGAGATGAGACTGTTTGAGTTACTGGTCCTCCTCCAACAGGTGCAGTTATGGTTCTAACTGTACCATTAAACTGAAGAATAAAACTGACTCTATTCTTTACTGGACTCCACTGCAGAGTGATACTGGTCTCATTTTGGGCAGTTGCTCCAAAGCTTTGGGCATTTGATGGAGCTAAAAAAAGGAATTAAAGATTTAAAATAAGATTTGTGGGATAACAAAAACATCTGACATGGTAACTTTTGATTCACAAACCATTTTGCACCCCGCAATCTAACGGTCAGATATTCAGAAGTAATCGTATTGATCAGCAATATTTTAATTTTTAGTTTTCAAAAAGTTGTTTATAGAAACTAGCAATTTACAAAGTACATGTGATTATCAAATACAACACGGTTAGAGAGAACCTTACCAGTGGCTGCAATGATTGTTACTCCACTGCTTCTGACATTGTCAAACACAGAGAACAGAGTGAATGTATATTCAGTCCCAGCAGAGAGAGATGAGACTGTCTGAGTTACTGGTCCCCCTCCAACAGGTGCAGCGATGGTTTTTACTGTCCCATTAAACTGAAGAATAAAACTGACTCCATTCTTTACTGGACTCCACTGCAGAGTGATACTGGTCTCATTTTGAGCAGTTGCTCCAAAGCTTTGGGCATTTGATGGAGCTACACGAAAAAATGATGAAATTAAAGATTAAAAACAAGATTTGTGCAATAAAAAACATCTGAAATGGTGACTTTTGATTCAATGACCATTTTGCATCCCACAATCTAACGGTCACATATTCAGAAGTAATTGTATTGATGAGCAATATTTTAATTTTTAGCTTTTAAAAAGATGTTTATACTGTACAAACCTACAATTTCCAAAGTACATGTACTGCAATTATCACATACAACACAGTAAGAGTAGAGAGCATCTTACCAGTGGCTGCAATGATTGTTACTCCACTGCTTCTGACATTGTCAAACACAGAGAACAGAGTGAATGTATATTCAGTCCCAGCAGAGAGAGATGAGACTGTCTGAGTTACTGGTCCCCCTCCAACAGGTGCAGCGATGGTTTTTACTGTCCCATTAAACTGAAGAATAAAACTGACTCCATTCTTTACTGGACTCCACTGCAGAGTGATACTGGTCTCATTTTGAGCAGTTGCTCCAAAGCTTTGGGCATTTGATGGAGCTACACGAAAAAATGATGAAATTAAAGATTAAAAACAAGATTTGTGCAATAAAAAACATCTGAAATGGTGACTTTTGATTCAATAACCATTTTGCATCCCACAATCTAACGGTCACATATTCAGAAGTAATTGTATTGATGAGCAATATTTTAATTTTTAGCTTTTAAAAAGATGTTTATACTGTACAAACCTACAATTTCCAAAGTACATGTACTGCAATTATCACATACAACACAGTAAGAGTAGAGAGCATCTTACCAGTGGCTGCAATGATGGTTACTCCACTGCTTCTGACATTGTCAAACACAGAGAACAGAGTGAATGTATATTCAGTCCCAGCAGTGAGAGATGAGACTGTCTGAGTTACTGGTCCCCCTCCAACAGGTGCAGTGATGGTTCTAACTGTACCATTAAACTGAAGAATAAAATTGACTCCATTGTTTACTTGACTCCACTGCAGAGTGATACTGGTCTCATTTTGGGCAGTTGCTCCAAAGCTTTGGGCATTTGATGGAGCTACACGAAAAAATGATGAAATTAAAGATTAAAAACAAGATTTGTGGAATAAAAAACATCTGAAATGGTGACTTTTGATTCAATAACCATTTTGCATCCCACAATCTAACGGTCACATACTGTATTCAGGAGTAATCGTATTGACCAGCAATATTTTAATTTTTAGCTTTTAAAAAGATGTTTATACTGTACAAACCAACAATTTCCAAAGTACATGTACTGCAATTATCACATACAACACAGTAAGAGTAGAGAGCATCTTACCAGTGGCTGCAATGATGGTTATTCCACTGCTTCTGACATTGTCAAACACAGAGAACAGAGTGAATGTATATTCAGTCCCAGCAGAGAGAGATGAGACTGTCTGAGTTACTGGTCCCCCTCCAACAGGTGCAGCGATGGTTTTTACTGTCCCATTAAACTGAAGAATAAAACTGACTCCATTCTTTACTGGACTCCACTGCAGAGTGATACTGGTCTCATTTTGAGCAGTTGCTCCAAAGCTTTGGGCATTTGATGGAGCTACACGAAAAAATGATGAAATTAAAGATTAAAAACAAGATTTGTGCAATAAAAAACATCTGAAATGGTGACTTTTGATTCAATAACCATTTTGCATCCCACAATCTAACGGTCACATATTCAGAAGTAATTGTATTGATGAGCAATATTTTAATTTTTAGCTTTTAAAAAGATGTTTATACTGTACAAACCTACAATTTCCAAAGTACATGTACTGCAATTATCACATACAACACAGTAAGAGTAGAGAGCATCTTACCAGTGGCTGCAATGATGGTTACTCCACTGCTTCTGACATTGTCAAACACAGAGAACAGAGTGAATGTATATTCAGTCCCAGCAGTGAGAGATGAGACTGTCTGAGTTACTGGTCCCCCTCCAACAGGTGCAGTGATGGTTCTAACTGTACCATTAAACTGAAGAATAAAATTGACTCCATTGTTTACTTGACTCCACTGCAGAGTGATACTGGTCTCATTTTGGGCAGTTGCTCCAAAGCTTTGGGCATTTGATGGAGCTACACGAAAAAATGATGAAATTAAAGATTAAAAACAAGATTTGTGGAATAAAAAACATCTGAAATGGTGACTTTTGATTCAATAACCATTTTGCATCCCACAATCTAACGGTGACATGTTCAGAAGTAATCATACTGTTTAGCCATGTTTTAATTTGGAGTTTTAAAAATATTTGTCATACAAAGCAGCAACTTTAAAAGATTTGTGGAATAAAAAAATCTGACATTGTAACTTTTGATTTGAAGCTTCCTGCATTTGTTGGCTCTATGACCAAACATGTGATTTAGATGTGGCCTTTGCACATGAACATGTGAACAGTCATAGTAGTTATATCAAATACCATTATCTAAGGATTTAATAAAATAAATGTTCATACAAATCAGGTGTGAGACAATGAATATTATCAGCCTGTTTGTATTTACAAACAAATCCTGTAGAATTGATCATTGGACTTTAATTATTCATTTTTTATATAGCTGTTTACTCGCAACACGGTTCACAAGATAAATAAACTGATATTTGCAGGCTAAAATGTAACCTTGGACATTCACAATTCACCTCTATTATGGTTCAACATGCTTTTTTCCTTCTTGGAGCAAGGTTAAGATCAGTTAATGAAAATCGTCATTTTTAATTCTGGAATTTGTTTTCCTTACTTTGAGTCTTGAAACCTTCCGCTACTTCTGCATTTAATTTTTATATTTACTCAGTACAGTACAGTATAACATTTTTAGGGCCTCCCTAGCAGTAATTTTATGATCTGTTTCTGTTTTCTGTTTTATACAGTACCCCATGGGAATCGTCCATATTGTATAGCAGCATACTAAAATCCCTTTTCAGTGGGTCACCGCCTTGAGCAATTGTGTTATCAACCATGTAGGATTTAACACTTAGTAATAACTGATAACTTTCCACTTACATCTACACCCTTAGCCATCCAGCTGCATCCAGCTACCAGCTATTCTTGGACAGTAAGTAAAGCAAGTTCAAAATTAATTAGTTCTCTCTGATTTAGCTAGAAAGCATCAACTTGCTTTTATTCTTTTCTAACATTCTTCTAAGCATAACTTTTTCTTGCTTTGCAGCCAAAGTTATTTTGCCTTTTACCACCAATTATCTGCTTTGAAATTATTTTTTGTTTCACTTTGGTCAACCTGATTGTTTTTCTCTGGAGTGTTAGAGAAAACTGTGAAAACATTGAGAACATACAGTACACTGTACACAAACTCCACAAAGAAAAAAAAATGTGTTCTGAACAGAAATGAGTTATTAGATTCAAATACAGTACTTGTTTGCCTCTTTTTGTATGTATACAATATTACAATGAAACACAATTCTTTACCTGTTGTGTAACAGATGAATGGGGAACTGAGAGAGCAGTTATCATTTGACCAGAGTCCAGAGTCATTGAATGATGTGGTGATGCACTCGTCTATACTAGAGTACATGTATGGCTCACCACTGGCCCAGTTACGAAAAACAGACGTGCTTCCATCAGACCACACCACGTCCTGGTGCAGACCAATGAACACACCATACACTCCTGCTAAGTTTGTGATTATGCTATTTTCAGCCTCATTTCGTATACTGGGAGAGAAACAGAAACAAATTAATTTTACAGGTGAAATATATTAAACAAAAGATATTGATAAATATAATAATTGTTCATGGAGTTGATGTTTTACAATTGATATTTCTAGTAAAGTAAATGTTATAATACTGTAACACTCCAAGTACCGCACGATAATACGAACATGAATAGCATTAAATCTATAGGCACAGCATGTTAGAAATAATATATAAATAAACACAGACAGAATTAAAATAGAGACAATCATTAAAATAATATTGTCACATTATAATAAACATATTGACATATCCTTTAAAATGCCAGGTTGTATTTTTAAACAATTTAAACCGATTACATCCAGACGTATGCAGTCCTGTAACATCTTCCTCTTTGTCAGTAAACACTGTACCTGGCTAGATCCACATAGTTCTTTCTGCAGTAGCTCTGAGCATCAGCCCAGTTCATGAAGTCGTTAACCAACACAAAAGATGATACGCCATTTATTGCACCTGAACATACATAGATTTAAAAAAAAAACTCTTAACAACATCAAGCATGTACTAAACATAATGATATGCACACATACCAGAAAAAGTGGAAAGGTTAGATTACAAATATGTAGATGTATGAGTTCTGGTGCTAGTTTACTGTGCATATGAACAGTATATTTGTAAACTCACCATTGTAGCATACAAATGGTAATGCATGAGTGCAGTACCAACTAGCCCATTTGCCAGGATAACTTGTCTCGATACCAAACAGGAACACACAGGATTGTTGTCCATACACAGGATAACCAGGACCCCAGTTTAAAAACCCTGTTCCTCCTTCTCCATAGAGGCTGGTGTCATTCAGGGACCATATCCAGATGTTCAGTAGACCTATCCAAGCTTTGCCTGTTTGAAAGCATATATGACAATGAACACCCACATACTGTGGCTGCATGGTTCATGACAATTCATGAGTCTAGTCCTGAGAACTCACCTGTGTAATTTGACGTTGTGTTTGTAACAGCAAAGAGATCTGCTGTGTTCTCTATAGTAGCCAGGTCAGAGTAAAACTGTCTGCAGAAGCTCCGAGCATCAGTCCAGTTCAGTGGTGTGTTCATAAAATAGAACAGTCGTGTTTGGACACTGATCGGTGCTACTAGAACAAAGTAAAGGCTGTTTTGTATCCATGAGGTAAGATTGACAAATCATACTTAAAGTTTTTATGATGTTTACGTCTATGATCAAACAGTCACCCAAAGCAACATTCTGTTGTTTTATTATTTGCTTCACTGAAATAAATGAACCAAATAACATTTTGCCTCTTTACTGTTTCTCTGTCTCATATTCAGTCACATATTCAGAAGTAATTGTATTGATCAGCAATATTTTAATTTTTAGCTTTTAAAAAGATGTTTATACTGTACAAACCAGCGATTTCCAAAGTACATGTAATTATCACATACCACAAAGTAAGAGTAGAGAGAATCTTACCAGTGGCTGCAGTGACCGTTACTCCACTGCTTCTGACATTGTCAAACACAGAGAACAGAGTGAATGTATATTCAGTCCCAGCAGTGAGAGATGAGACTGTCTGAGTTACTGGTCCCCCTCCAACAGGTGCAGTGATGGTTCTAACTGTACCATTAAACTGAAGAATAAAATTGACTCCATTGTTTACTTGACTCCACTGCAGAGTGATACTGGTCTCATTTTGGGCAGTTGCTCCAAAGCTTTGGGCATTTGATGGAGCTACGCGAAAAAATGATGAAATTAAAGATTAAAAACAAGATTTGTGCAATAAAAAACATCTGAAATGGTGACTTTTGATTCAATAACCATTTTGCATCCCACAATCTAACGGTCACATATTCAGAAGTAATCATATTGACCAGCAATATTTTAATTTTAAGCTTTTAAAAAGATGTTTATACTGTACAAACCAACAATTTCCAAAGTACATGTACTGCAATTATCACATACAACACAGTAAGAGTAGAGAGAATCTTACCAGTGGCTGCAATGATGGTTATGCCACTGCTTCTGACATTATCAAACACAGAGAACAGAGTGAATGTATATTCAGTCCCAGCAGTGAGAGATGAGACTGTCTGAGTTACTGGTCCTCCTCCAACAGGTGCAGTGATGGTTCTAACTGTACCATTAAACTGAAGAATAAAATTGACTCCATTGTTTACTTGACTCCACTGCAGAGTGATACTGGTCTCATTTTGGGCAGTTGCTCCAAAGCTTTGGGCATTTGATGGAGCTACACGAAAAAATGATGAAATTAAAGATTAAAAACAAGATTTGTGGAATAAAAAACATCTGAAATGGTGACTTTTGATTCAATAACCATTTTGCATCCCACAATCTAACGGTCACATACTGTATTCAGGAGTAATCGTATTGACCAGCAATATTTTAATTTTTAGCTTTTAAAAAGATGTTTATACTGTACAAACCAACAATTTCCAAAGTACATGTACTGCAATTATCACATACAACACAGTAAGAGTAGAGAGCATCTTACCAGTGGCTGCAATGATGGTTATTCCACTGCTTCTGACATTGTCAAACACAGAGAACAGAGTGAATGTATATTCAGTCCCAGCAGAGAGAGATGAGACTGTCTGAGTTACTGGTCCCCCTCCAACAGGTGCAGCGATGGTTTTTACTGTCCCATTAAACTGAAGAATAAAACTGACTCCATTCTTTACTGGACTCCACTGCAGAGTGATACTGGTCTCATTTTGAGCAGTTGCTCCAAAGCTTTGGGCATTTGATGGAGCTACACCAAAAAATGATGGAATTAAAGATTAAAAACAAGATTTGTGGGATAAAAAACATCTGACATGGTAACTTTTGATTCACAAACCATTTTGCATCCCACAACCTAACGGTCACATATTCAGAAGTAATTGTATTGATCAGCAATATTTTAATTTTTAGCTTTTAAAAAGATGTTTATACTGTACAAACCTACAATTTCCAAAGTACATGTACTGCAATTATCACATACAACACAGTAAGAGTAGAGAGCATCTTACCAGTGGCTGCAATGATCGTTACTCCACTGCTTCTGACATTGTCAAACACAGAGAACAGAGTGAATGTATATTCAGTCCCAGCAGTGAGAGATGAGACTGTCTGAGTTACTGGTCCCCCTCCAACAGGTGCAGTGATGGTTCTAACTGTACCATTAAACTGAAGAATAAAATTGACTCCATTGTTTACTTGACTCCACTGCAGAGTGATACTGGTCTCATTTTGGGCAGTTGCTCCAAAGCTTTGGGCATTTGATGGAGCTACACGAAAAAATGATGAAATTAAAGATTAAAAACAAGATTTGTGCAATAAAAAACATCTGAAATGGTGACTTTTGATTCACTAACCATTTTGCATCCCACAATCTAACGGTCACATATTCAGAAGTAATTGTATTGATCAGCAATATTTTAATTTTTAGCTTTTAAAAAGATGTTTATACTGTACAAACCTACAATTTCCAAAGTACATGTACTGCAATTATCACATACAACACAGTAAGAGTAGAGAGCATCTTACCAGTGGCTGCAATGATGGTTACTCCACTGCTTCTGACATTGTCAAACACAGAGAACAGAGTGAATGTATATTCAGTCCCAGCAGTGAGAGATGAGACTGTCTGAGTTACTGGTCCTCCTCCAACAGGTGCAGTGATGGTTCTAACTGTACCATTAAACTGAAGAATAAAATTGACTCCATTGTTTACTTGACTCCACTGCAGAGTGATACTGGTCTCATTTTGGGCAGTTGCTCCAAAGCTTTGGGCATTTGATGGAGCTACATGAAAAAATGATGGAATTAAAGATTAAAAACAAGATTTGTGGGATAAAAAACATCTGACATGGTAACTTTTGATTCACAAACCATTTTGCATCCCACAATCTAACGGTGACATGTTCAGAAGTAATCATACTGTTTAGCCATGTTTTAATTTGGAGTTTTAAAAATATTTGTCATACAAAGCAGCAACTTTAAAAGATTTGTGGAATAAAAAAATCTGACATTGTAACTTTTGATTTGAAGCTTCCTGCATTTGTTGGCTCTATGACCAAACATGTGATTTAGATGTGGCCTTTGCACATGAACATGTGAACAGTCATAGTAGTTATATCAAATACCATTATCTAAGGATTTAATAAAATAAATGTTCATACAAATCAGGTGTGAGACAATGAATATTATCAGCCTGTTTGTATTTACAAACAAATCCTGTAGAATTGATCATTGGACTTTAATTATTCATTTTTTATATAGCTGTTTACTCGCAACACGGTTCACAAGATAAATAAACTGATATTTGCAGGCTAAAATGTAACCTTGGACATTCACAATTCACCTCTATTATGGTTCAACATGCTTTTTTCCTTCTTGGAGCAAGGTTAAGATCAGTTAATGAAAATCGTCATTTTTAATTCTGGAATTTGTTTTCCTTACTTTGAGTCTTGAAACCTTCCGCTACTTCTGCATTTAATTTTTATATTTACTCAGTACAGTACAGTATAACATTTTTAGGGCCTCCCTAGCAGTAATTTTATGATCTGTTTCTGTTTTCTGTTTTATACAGTACCCCATGGGAATCGTCCATATTGTATAGCAGCATACTAAAATCCCTTTTCAGTGGGTCACCGCCTTGAGCAATTGTGTTATCAACCATGTAGGATTTAACACTTAGTAATAACTGATAACTTTCCACTTACATCTACACCTTTAGCCATCCAGCTGCATCCAGCTACCAGCTATTCTTGGACAGTAAGTAAAGCAAGTTCAAAATTAATTAGTTCTCTCTGATTTAGCTAGAAAGCATCAACTTGCTTTTATTCTTTTCTAACATTCTTCTAAGCATAACTTTTTCTTGCTTTGCAGCCAAAGTTATTTTGCCTTTTACCACCAATTATCTGCTTTGAAATTATTTTTTGTTTCACTTTGGTCAACCTGATTGTTTTTCTCTGGAGTGTTAGAGAAAACTGTGAAAACATTGAGAACATACAGTACACTGTACACAAACTCCACAAAGAAAAAAAAATGTGTTCTGAACAGAAATGAGTTATTAGATTCAAATACAGTACTTGTTTGCCTCTTTTTGTATGTATACAATATTACAATGAAACACAATTCTTTACCTGTTGTGTAACAGATGAATGGGGAACTGAGAGAGCAGTTATCATTTGACCAGAGTCCAGAGTCATTGAATGATGTGGTGATGCACTCGTCTATACTAGAGTACATGTATGGCTCACCACTGGCCCAGTTACGAAAAACAGACGTGCTTCCATCAGACCACACCACGTCCTGGTGCAGACCAATGAACACACCATACACTCCTGCTAAGTTTGTGATTATGCTATTTTCAGCCTCATTTCGTATACTGGGAGAGAAACAGAAACAAATTAATTTTACAGGTGAAATATATTAAACAAAAGATATTGATAAATATAATAATTGTTCATGGAGTTGATGTTTTACAATTGATATTTCTAGTAAAGTAAATGTTATAATACTGTAACACTCCAAGTACCGCACGATAATACGAACATGAATAGCATTAAATCTATAGGCACAGCATGTTAGAAATAATATATAAATAAACACAGACAGAATTAAAATAGAGACAATCATTAAAATAATATTGTCACATTATAATAAACATATTGACATATCCTTTAAAATGCCAGGTTGTATTTTTAAACAATTTAAACCGATTACATCCAGACGTATGCAGTCCTGTAACATCTTCCTCTTTGTCAGTAAACACTGTACCTGGCTAGATCCACATAGTTCTTTCTGCAGTAGCTCTGAGCATCAGCCCAGTTCATGAAGTCGTTAACCAACACAAAAGATGATACGCCATTTATTGCACCTGAACATACATAGATTTAAAAAAAAAACTCTTAACAACATCAAGCATGTACTAAACATAATGATATGCACACATACCAGAAAAAGTGGAAAGGTTAGATTACAAATATGTAGATGTATGAGTTCTGGTGCTAGTTTACTGTGCATATGAACAGTATATTTGTAAACTCACCATTGTAGCATACAAATGGTAATGCATGAGTGCAGTACCAACTAGCCCATTTGCCAGGATAACTTGTCTCGATACCAAACAGGAACACACAGGATTGTTGTCCATACACAGGATAACCAGGACCCCAGTTTAAAAACCCTGTTCCTCCTTCTCCATAGAGGCTGGTGTCATTCAGGGACCATATCCAGATGTTCAGTAGACCTATCCAAGCTTTGCCTGTTTGAAAGCATATATGACAATGAACACCCACATACTGTGGCTGCATGGTTCATGACAATTCATGAGTCTAGTCCTGAGAACTCACCTGTGTAATTTGACGTTGTGTTTGTAACAGCAAAGAGATCTGCTGTGTTCTCTATAGTAGCCAGGTCAGAGTAAAACTGTCTGCAGAAGCTCCGAGCATCAGTCCAGTTCAGTGGTGTGTTCATAAAATAGAACAGTCGTGTTTGGACACTGATCGGTGCTACTAGAACAAAGTAAAGGCTGTTTTGTATCCATGAGGTAAGATTGACAAATCATACTTAAAGTTTTTATGATGTTTACGTCTATGATCAAACAGTCACCCAAAGCAACATTCTGTTGTTTTATTATTTGCTTCACTGAAATAAATGAACCAAATAACATTTTGCCTCTTTACTGTTTCTCTGTCTCATATTCAGTCACATATTCAGAAGTAATTGTATTGATCAGCAATATTTTAATTTTTAGCTTTTAAAAAGATGTTTATACTGTACAAACCAGCGATTTCCAAAGTACATGTAATTATCACATACCACAAAGTAAGAGTAGAGAGAATCTTACCAGTGGCTGCAGTGACCGTTACTCCACTGCTTCTGACATTGTCAAACACAGAGAACAGAGTGAATGTATATTCAGTCCCAGCAGTGAGAGATGAGACTGTCTGAGTTACTGGTCCTCCTCCAACAGGTGCAGTGATGGTTCTAACTGTACCATTAAACTGAAGAATAAAATTGACTCCATTGTTTACTTGACTCCACTGCAGAGTGATACTGGTCTCATTTTGGGCAGTTGCTCCAAAGCTTTGGGCATTTGATGGAGCTACAAGAAAAAATGATGAAATTAAAGATTAAAAACAAGATTTGTGGAATAAAAAACATCTGAAATGGTGACTTTTGATTCACTAACCATTTTGCATCCCACAATCTAACGGTCACATATTCAGAAGTAATTGTATTGATCAGCAATATTTTAATTTTTAGCTTTTAAAAAGATGTTTATACTGTACAAACCAACAATTTCCAAAGTACATGTACTGCAATTATCACATACAACACAGTAAGAGTAGAGAGCATCTTACCAGTGGCTGCAATGATGGTTACTCCACTGCTTCTGACATTGTCAAACACAGAGAACAGAGTGAATGTATATTCAGTCCCAGCAGTGAGAGATGAGACTGTCTGAGTTACTGGTCCCCCTCCAACAGGTGCAGTGATGGTTCTAACTGTACCATTAAACTGAAGAATAAAATTGACTCCATTGTTTACTTGACTCCACTGCAGAGTGATACTGGTCTCATTTTGGGCAGTTGCTCCAAAGCTTTGGGCATTTGATGGAGCTACGCGAAAAAATGATGAAATTAAAGATTAAAAACAAGATTTGTGCAATAAAAAACATCTGAAATGGTGACTTTTGATTCAATAACCATTTTGCATCCCACAATCTAACGGTCACATATTCAGAAGTAATCATATTGACCAGCAATATTTTAATTTTAAGCTTTTAAAAAGATGTTTATACTGTACAAACCAACAATTTCCAAAGTACATGTACTGCAATTATCACATACAACACAGTAAGAGTAGAGAGAATCTTACCAGTGGCTGCAATGATGGTTATGCCACTGCTTCTGACATTATCAAACACAGAGAACAGAGTGAATGTATATTCAGTCCCAGCAGTGAGAGATGAGACTGTCTGAGTTACTGGTCCTCCTCCAACAGGTGCAGCTATGGTTCTAACTGTACCATTAAACTGAAGAATAAAATTGACTCCATTGTTTACTTGACTCCACTGCAGAGTGATACTGGTCTCATTTTGGGCAGTTGCTCCAAAGCTTTGGGCATTTGATGGAGCTACACGAAAAAATGATGAAATTAAAGATTAAAAACAAGATTTGTGGAATAAAAAACATCTGAAATGGTGACTTTTGATTCAATAACCATTTTGCATCCCACAATCTAACGGTCACATACTGTATTCAGGAGTAATCGTATTGACCAGCAATATTTTAATTTTTAGCTTTTAAAAAGATGTTTATACTGTACAAACCAACAATTTCCAAAGTACATGTACTGCAATTATCACATACAACACAGTAAGAGTAGAGAGCATCTTACCAGTGGCTGCAATGATGGTTATTCCACTGCTTCTGACATTGTCAAACACAGAGAACAGAGTGAATGTATATTCAGTCCCAGCAGAGAGAGATGAGACTGTCTGAGTTACTGGTCCCCCTCCAACAGGTGCAGCGATGGTTTTTACTGTCCCATTAAACTGAAGAATAAAACTGACTCCATTCTTTACTGGACTCCACTGCAGAGTGATACTGGTCTCATTTTGAGCAGTTGCTCCAAAGCTTTGGGCATTTGATGGAGCTACACCAAAAAATGATGGAATTAAAGATTAAAAACAAGATTTGTGGGATAAAAAACATCTGACATGGTAACTTTTGATTCACAAACCATTTTGCATCCCACAACCTAACGGTCACATATTCAGAAGTAATTGTATTGATCAGCAATATTTTAATTTTTAGCTTTTAAAAAGATGTTTATACTGTACAAACCTACAATTTCCAAAGTACATGTACTGCAATTATCACATACAACACAGTAAGAGTAGAGAGAATCTTACCAGTGGCTGCAATGATGGTTACTCCACTGCTTCTGACATTGTCAAACACAGAGAACAGAGTGAATGTATATTCAGTCCCAGCAGTGAGAGATGAGACTGTCTGAGTTACTGGTCCCCCTCCAACAGGTGCAGTGATGGTTCTAACTGTACCATTAAACTGAAGAATAAAATTGACTCCATTGTTTACTTGACTCCACTGCAGAGTGATACTGGTCTCATTTTGGGCAGTTGCTCCAAAGCTTTGGGCATTTGATGGAGCTACACGAAAAAATGATGAAATTAAAGATTAAAAACAAGATTTGTGCAATAAAAAACATCTGAAATGGTGACTTTTGATTCACTAACCATTTTGCATCCCACAATCTAACGGTCACATATTCAGAAGTAATTGTATTGATCAGCAATATTTTAATTTTTAGCTTTTAAAAAGATGTTTATACTGTACAAACCTACAATTTCCAAAGTACATGTACTGTAATTATCACATACCATAAAGTAAGAGTAGAGAGCATCTTACCAGTGGCTGCAGTGATGGTTACTCCACTGCTTCTGACATTGTGAAACACAGAGAACAGAGTGAATGTATATTCAGTCCCAGCAGTGAGAGATGAGACTGTCTGAGTTACTGGTCCTCCTCCAGCTGGTGCAGTGATGGTTCTAACTGTACCATTGAACTGAAGAATAAAATTGACTCCATTGTTTACTTGACTCCACTGCAGAGTGATACTGGTCTCATTTGGGCTGGTTGCTCCAAAGCTTTGGGCATTTGATGGAGCTACACCAAAAAATGATGGAATTAAAGATTAAAAACAAGATTTGTGGGATAAAAAACATCTGACATGGTAACTTTTGATTCACAAACCATTTTGCATCCCACAATCTAACGGTCACATATACAGAAGTAATCATACTGTTTAGCCATGTTTTAATTTGGAGTTTTAAAAATATTTGTCATACAAAGCAGCAACTTTAAAAGATTTGTGGAATAAAAAAATCTGACATTGTAACTTTTGATTTGAAGCTTCCTGCATTTGTTGGCTCTATGACCAAACATGTGATTTAGATGTGGCCTTTGCACATGAACATGTGAACAGTCATAGTAGTTATATCAAATACCATTATCTAAGGATTTAATAAAATAAATGTTCATACAAATCAGGTGTGAGACAATGAATATTATCAGCCTGTTTGTATTTACAAACAAATCCTGTAGAATTGATCATTGGACTTTAATTATTCATTTTTTATATAGCTGTTTACTCGCAACACGGTTCACAAGATAAATAAACTGATATTTGCAGGCTAAAATGTAACCTTGGACATTCACAATTCACCTCTATTATGGTTCAACATGCTTTTTTCCTTCTTGGAGCAAGGTTAAGATCAGTTAATGAAAATCGTCATTTTTAATTCTGGAATTTGTTTTCCTTACTTTGAGTCTTGAAACCTTCCGCTACTTCTGCATTTAATTTTTATATTTACTCAGTACAGTACAGTATAACATTTTTAGGGCCTCCCTAGCAGTAATTTTATGATCTGTTTCTGTTTTCTGTTTTATACAGTACCCCATGGGAATCGTCCATATTGTATAGCAGCATACTAAAATCCCTTTTCAGTGGGTCACCGCCTTGAGCAATTGTGTTATCAACCATGTAGGATTTAACACTTAGTAATAACTGATAACTTTCCACTTACATCTACACCTTTAGCCATCCAGCTGCATCCAGCTACCAGCTATTCTTGGACAGTAAGTAAAGCAAGTTCAAAATTAATTAGTTCTCTCTGATTTAGCTAGAAAGCATCAACTTGCTTTTATTCTTTTCTAACATTCTTCTAAGCATAACTTTTTCTTGCTTTGCAGCCAAAGTTATTTTGCCTTTTACCACCAATTATCTGCTTTGAAATTATTTTTTGTTTCACTTTGGTCAACCTGATTGTTTTTCTCTGGAGTGTTAGAGAAAACTGTGAAAACATTGAGAACATACAGTACACTGTACACAAACTCCACAAAGAAAAAAAAATGTGTTCTGAACAGAAATGAGTTATTAGATTCAAATACAGTACTTGTTTGCCTCTTTTTGTATGTATACAATATTACAATGAAACACAATTCTTTACCTGTTGTGTAACAGATGAATGGGGAACTGAGAGAGCAGTTATCATTTGACCAGAGTCCAGAGTCATTGAATGATGTGGTGATGCACTCGTCTATACTAGAGTACATGTATGGCTCACCACTGGCCCAGTTACGAAAAACAGACGTGCTTCCATCAGACCACACCACGTCCTGGTGCAGACCAATGAACACACCATACACTCCTGCTAAGTTTGTGATTATGCTATTTTCAGCCTCATTTCGTATACTGGGAGAGAAACAGAAACAAATTAATTTTACAGGTGAAATATATTAAACAAAAGATATTGATAAATATAATAATTGTTCATGGAGTTGATGTTTTACAATTGATATTTCTAGTAAAGTAAATGTTATAATACTGTAACACTCCAAGTACCGCACGATAATACGAACATGAATAGCATTAAATCTATAGGCACAGCATGTTAGAAATAATATATAAATAAACACAGACAGAATTAAAATAGAGACAATCATTAAAATAATATTGTCACATTATAATAAACATATTGACATATCCTTTAAAATGCCAGGTTGTATTTTTAAACAATTTAAACCGATTACATCCAGACGTATGCAGTCCTGTAACATCTTCCTCTTTGTCAGTAAACACTTTACCTGGCTAGATCCACATAATGCTCCCTGCAATAGCTCTGAGCATCAGCCCAGTTCATGAAGTCGTTAACCAACACAAAAGATGATACGCCATTTATTGCACCTGAACATACATAGATTTAAAAAAAAAACTCTTAACAACATCAAGCATGTACTAAACATAATGATATGCACACATACCAGAAAAAGTGGAAAGGTTAGATTACAAATATGTAGATGTATGAGTTCTGGTGCTAGTTTACTGTGCATATGAACAGTATATTTGTAAACTCACCATTGTAGCATACAAATGGTAATGCATGAGTGCAGTACCAACTAGCCCATTTGCCAGGATAACTTGTCTCGATACCAAACAGGAACACACAGGATTGTTGTCCATACACAGGATAACCAGGACCCCAGTTTAAAAACCCTGTTCCTCCTTCTCCATAGAGGCTGGTGTCATTCAGGGACCATATCCAGATGTTCAGTAGACCTATCCAAGCTTTGCCTGTTTGAAAGCATATATGACAATGAACACCCACATACTGTGGCTGCATGGTTCATGACAATTCATGAGTCTAGTCCTGAGAACTCACCTGTGTAATTTGACGTTGTGTTTGTAACAGCAAAGAGATCTGCTGTGTTCTCTATAGTAGCCAGGTCAGAGTAAAACTGTCTGCAGAAGCTCTGAGCATCAGTCCAGTTCAGTGGTGTGTTCACAAAATAGAACAGTCGTGTTTGGACAGAAGCGTTACTGATCAGTGCTCCTAAAACAAAGTAAAGGCTGTTTTGTATCCATGAGGTAAGATCAACAGATCATACTTAAAGTTTCTATGATGTTCACGTCTATGCTCAAACAGTCAGCCAAAGCAACATTCTGTTATTTTATTAGTTGCTTCACTGAAATAAATGAACCAAATAACATTTTGCCTCTTTACTGTTTCTCTGTCTGTTCTCTTGCTGCTCACATTTAACACACACTGAAGCCTTTTTAAGCTGTAATTGCCTCAGGAACACAACTAAAATAATTAAACAATGTCACCAACCTGTGAGCACAAAGATAATCAGACGATAATCCATGTGTCAAATCTTCGAAAAAAAAAGCATTTGTTTATATATATATAGCACACATCAACACATTTACAACACAATAATAGAATTTTAAATCTACGTACCCCTGAATTTATACTGTGGAGCAGTTAGTCTCTGCTGCTTGAATGCAGTCCTCATGTCAAGCTGTTTAGCTTCTGTAAGACAGTGTTTGTAAAGCGTGCATGAGTTTTGCTTCTTGGTTTAGGAATCAGGAAGTGAAAGATTCATTTACTGCCATACCTGTAGTTCTTCACCTGTGTGCACTGATGGAAAGGTATGCAGATATGGTCAAGGGGAAATCTTGGGTTTTATTTCACAGTTCAATGCAATATGTTGCCTAAAATATTAGTTGTAAATAAAAATACAGCTGTCAGGTACAGTGGCCCTGAAATGCAAGTCACAAACAAACACAAAGACAAAACACGTTGACATTAACAGGAAACACAACAACATTAACAGGAAACACAACAACATTAACAGGAAACACAACGACATTAACAGGAAACACCACAACATTAACAGGAAACACAACAACATTTAAACATTACAGAAAGAGAAGGGACCTGAGCAAGTTACAGTATGTTTCAGGTTAAGTTCGTTTCACAGGTTATTGAGAAGGCCATGCCCGTTTGATGATGAGCCTGTGGACGCGGAGGCGTAGCTTATACAAGGATTCTCCCGCCGTGAAAGGCTCATAAGGCCACGTACAGTATTGATGTGTTTTCACATCCTGATGATTATTTGAAGGAGCGTTATCACTTTTCTAAAGAATTCTTAATGTATTTAACAAACCTTTTGAAACCTTTAATTTCAAACATAACAAACCACAGGTCTGTGCTAACCACAGAAATCATTCTGGCAATAGCTCTTATTTTTTTGCGTCATATTTTTTGGACATTTTTTGTATAATTTGGGCAATGCAGAGCATGTGGGAAAGGCAACGGTATGTAAAGCCATTTGTACCATATGTGTGGCACTGAAGGGGTTCCTGCAGACTTTTCTACAGTTCCCTGACCTCAAACCTCTGCGTGTTATATGACCTCTGCGTGTTATTAGTGGCAGGTTTGTTCTTTCTATGATAATCTATGACACAAATTTTAATACGTACACCTCGGATGTACTGCACAAACACACTTTTTGTATTACTTTATTACTTTCCATTACAGGGTTTCCAAACGTGATTGGGTGTATTGATCGCATCTACATTCCTATTAAAGCTCCTTTAGTCAATGAGGGAGACTATTTTAATAGGAAGCCATTTCACAGTATCAGTGTGCAGGTATTCCATTACACTCATTACTGTTTCCACTAACTACTGTAGGCAATATGTGATGCCACCCATCTAATCACGAATATGGAAACGAAATGGCCAGGGTCAGTACATGACTCGAAAATCGTCAGGGAGTCATCACTATGCCACACGTTTCAACGGGGTATGTTGTAATTTTCATTTTCACAAGTACTTGTTTTTACTGTATTGTTGTTTTACAAATGTTAATCGTTACAGGACAATGGCTACTTGCTGGGGGACAGAGGGAACCCATGTCTACCCTATTTAATGACCCTACCCTGAACCCTAGCCTGGTTCAGGGTAGGGTCCAGGTTCACCACGCATGGTATGTATCAGACCTCTGTGGATCTAACAGCACTGTCCAATTCTGTTGCAGCAGAAGTGGTCTCTTCATCTTCATCCTACATCTTAACTGTGTTCTTTCTGAAGGGTCCAATAATACAATTCGTCGATCAGTGACTGCAAAACAACGCAACCCATAAGATCAATGTGAAATAAAGTCAGAGTACTACTGTGGTAAACAGTTATTCATTTCGTGGGAGGTAGAGTAGTGTGGAATAAAGTGCCCCCAGGAATGCCATTAACCATCAGTTGCCCTTTATTCACCATCCCAGATCACTTGCGCATTCACTTCACTGTATATAGTCATGTTCATGACTTCATTTTAATTTATCCTTAATTGCACTATCCAAGTTACCATGTCATGTTGTATGTTATACTTTTTGTACTTTTTTATGCTGAGATGCATCACCTGCCAACACCAAGTCAAATTCCTCGTTTTGTAAAGTGCGCTCTACAGGACCTGGCAATAAAGCTTTTCTTATACTGATTCTGATTTAGGGACAGAGCCAGCTCATCAGATGGGATCAGGGGAGGTGGTGGTGGACCCCCACCTATCTGACGAGTCTCTGCCTTCTTTCTATTAGCTACAGAAGAAATACATTAAAACATGTTTAATACATAGATATAATTGTGTAATCAAATCTTTCGTAGGATGTTTTTGTGTTTCATCTTGACTTCTTGACAGAGTTGGTCTTGCTCCAGAAGGATTACACCTTATTAAACAAGAATATTACTATTATCCAATATTATTCTAATATTATGAAACTGATAGTACAAATGATGTGGAAGTTATGTTTAACTTTCCATCATAATAAAAGAGGAGAGGGAAACATAACTATAATTAAATGAACTCACGCATTTACAATGTCAAAAAACTTGTCTAAGTGCCAACTACCTTGTTCGGTAGCCAAACAGCTGTTCAAGTCCGCAAAGTCCTGATAAGATGGTTCTTTCCTCATTTTATTAAAGAGTAGACTCCGTCCCACTTTGTCCTTCTTTCAGTTTTGGTTTGGGCATCCGAAAATTTAATGTTAAAATATGTTGACAGAATATCGAGGCTTGCATCCAATGAAAATCTTTTATGAATAGCCCTCAAATTTATGATCTTCTATTAACATTCATTTCAAGTTGAATTACTGCACAGCAAACTCTAGGCTATATCAATTTTACTATATCTTATGTGTTCATGTGACAACACGGAACAAACTGGAAAGCTGAGTTGCAGTAACTTTTTTCTCGGAGCTGGTCTGATCTTAATCTGGGTTGAATTTCCTCTGCCATACATACTGCCATAACTCAAGTATCACTCTGTAATAGCATAATGCCTTAGATCGAGTTCACAAAATACAAACAAACACAGCATGGATATTCCTCTTTGTAATATTTACTTACAGTATAACATCATAGTAACGGTTTAATATACCAGTTAAAGCAGCTGCTGTTATGGCATATAAACTGTAAAATGTGTGCTTTGACATACCTATCTGGCATTAAATTAAAAAAAAACAATTTAGAACTGTGTTTATGCCAAATCACCCTGCATTTGGTTGCAGAAAACAATTTTACTGGAAACAGGTATATAGACCGACAAAATAGGAACATACAGTACTGTAGTGGTTCAGAGGTCAGCTCTGTCCTGGGCTGTGCTCTGGATGCAAAACAGGAGGTGGGTGACAGAAGGGTCCTGGCAAAGCCGACATCTATCACTTAAACCCACTGCAGGACACACAGTCTGATCTAGGGAGCAGCTCCAGCGATTGCTGTGTGAAGGAGAAATGACGCTGTACATCACACACATTCACTAGAATCAGTTGTAAAACTAGCCATTATAACCAGTTTTTTTTATTAGATTATATTATCAGCTCTTCCTTTTGTTTCTGTAATCAAAGCAGGTGAAGCAATTTCCCTCTGGTAGGTTTTTGAATCTCGAATAGAAGAGGGTTCGTTTCCATCTTGGTGAAGACCAGGGAGGTCTGAGGATCACAAATAAGACAAAAATCTATTTTTGTTTGTTTATTAAAAATTATAATTTTTATTTTGTTCCACAGCTAAAAGTCTGATTGGCCCTTAAAAACACTAACACTGACAATAAACAAAAATAACAAAACACAAAGAAACCATTAGACCAAACTAACGTTAGCTTCTAATTAAACTGTTAACTACTTTAAGTAATCACATTTAACTAAATGACACAACATTTTTTCTCACATTTAGTTGAATGTGCAAAAGTCTAAATGTAAATGTTAAATATGAATGTAAATGTTAAATATAAATGTAAATGTTAAATCTAAATGTTAAATGTTAAATTTAAATGTTAAATCTAAATGTTAAATCTAAACGTTAAATGTAAATGTTAAATCTAAATGTTAAATGTAAATGTTAAATGATCGAACTGAATATTTAAGTAGACTCCACCCCCTATTACCCTAGATCAGTGACGCGGACTCAAACACGTCAAACAGTACGCATAGCTCCGCCCACATCTGACTCTGGATCGGTGCACGAAAATACTGGAGACAAACGTGAAGTCGAAGCCATCATGGCCGCCAGCTCCGACTCCCTCCCGTTGGGGGAGATTGAACGGGCTGTAACGGCAGGTGTGCGGGCTGAGGCTCCGCTTCAAACTGCCGTTCTGTCGTAAACACCATTAATGAGGAGTCAAGTAGGTTTAAAAAGAATATTTCTGTGGCGCCGGTGGAGAATTAGTTGGCTAACTATACTAGCTAGCCGAAGTTACGTCCAGGCTAAAAACAAAAGTTTCCAGATCAGATGTGGGCGGGGTTTGAGGTGATTGAGTTCGCGTCTCTGATCTTAGACCAGCGCTGTTTGAGGGTAGGGATAGAGTCTACTTGCCCATTCATGAATATTCAGTTCACACTAGGCGAACATTTAACATTTACATTTAACATTTAACATTTACATTTAACATTTACATTTACATTTACATTTAACATTTACATTTAACATTTACATTTAACATTTACATTTAGACTTTTCACATTTAACTAAATGTGAGAAAACATGTTGTGTCATTTAGTTAAATGTGAGAAAACTAGTTATAGGTGCTCCTTTTACATTTGGCACCCCATACACTTGGGTCTGCATTACATCAATAAAATTAAATGGACTCATAACACTGATGCACTGTACAAAAAGGGTCAGAGCAGAGTCTACAGTTCCTCCTGAGGAGACTGCAGTCTTTTGGATTGGTCACTCCACAAGATAAAAAAGGCTGTAAGACCCTCTTTGCCTTTGTAGTGGCACCAGCATCACTGAGAGGGACAAGAAGAAGCTGGACAAGGTCATCAAGAAGCCCAGCTCTGTCCTGGGCTCTGCTCTAGACACAGTGCAGGAGGTGGGTGGGATAAGAGACAGAGAAAAAAACGAGATTTATACTGGACCAGTTTTACCCACTTACTTACCTCAACTATACTCACTGTTGTAAATTGTGTGACTTTTATCTTGCCTTGTCTTATCTTGATGGGGGGGGTGACCCTTCCTCTGCATACAGCGTCACCACTGTTGACTTTCACCTTCACCGTTTTGCTTTACTTATCCTATCCAGACGATGACGTTTGAAAGGCAATAGAAAACTCTCAGTTGAATACCTTTGATTCAAAGATGTTAGCTGACAAAGAAGTAGCTTCAAGGCAGAAACTGAACAAGATGATCTGAGAGTAGGAGAGAGAAAATAATCACTCTCATTGTCTCCACACTTTGTTCCCCCTTCACTATCCTGACAGTTGCTCCTGCTCAGCCATTCCTGTTCTAGGAATGTGCTGGGTTACAAATATTCATGTTCCCGTCTACCTTAAGCTGTCAAATTTGCCATTTAAAAAAGCCTCACCCTCTTTGCCCAAGCGTCCAACAGGTGACGTTCAAAGGTTATTTTCACCTCATGAACTCATTATACTGTGTGTGTCTACTTTCTACACTATCTCCAAACACTTATTATATGGTCAACAACTAAATTCATGAGGGGTTTCAAAGTGTGTAATTTTAAAGGAGACTGCTTATAATGCTTTTCATGCTAAATAATATAGGACTTCAATGTTTCAGTAAGGTGTGAGTAACTTTTCATGACCTAAATCCTCATCGGATACTCTTTGTCTGTACCTTTGCCCCTAAAATCTCTGTAGACCACTCAACACTGCCCGTCTCTGTCACGTAGCTCTGCGGTCTAAAGTGACAGACCCACATGCACAGCTCAGGAGACGTACAGGTAAGTAAAAGGGATTTAGTAAACAGTAAGCAAACAAAGAAACGCTGGAACGAGGTACGAGAACTCACAATCTGGCAAAGGACTGGTGTGAATGCTGGTGACTAAATACAGGAAGACCAAATTGCTTAATTGACAGCGGCTGAGACTAATGAGCGGATGTAACTTTAGCATAGGACCTGACAGAACAGAAAACTGGAAGTTTACAAAATAAAACAGGAACTAAAAATGAACAGAACCTGGGACTGTGACAGTCTCAAAGTGTGTATTTCCAATTCCCTGGTGGAAAAAGCTTTTGCAGAAGCACATATGACATCATAGGGGTCACAGGTCAGCATCCAGCTTGTTATTTGGCTGAAGTTAACAACCTTTTTTTTCTTTTATACATGTAGATCGCTTGTGTTTCTGTCTGTTCATTGTGACACGACTGTATGACTTATGATGCTATATAAGGTATATGATCTATGACTATAAATTATTTAAACCCTTGGCAGAGGAAGTTACGTGAGTGTGGATGTAATTATACTGTGTGGCTCAATAGAATTTTTCTAGATGTACATGTGGGCATTGAATGGTTTTATTTATCTGTCCCTATGAACATTTTATTATATAAATTGGTTTCACATTTAAAGAGTTTGTACATTCATGTACAACTTTGATGACAGTTCTAAGCTGATGAGCTGGATGAAAAACAAAATCTTATATGAAACTTACCCTGCTGCACTTACTGTTGAATATCTATGTTAGAGTTTTACAGTTAATTTCCTATATTTTTTAATCATTTCTTCTCCATAATACCAACAGAAAATGTTGGAGCAAATAAAAATGTTCTTGCTGTGAGTGAGTTATACACAACATATTTTATAGCTTTCTTTCTGAACTTTGTTTAATTCTAATTGCATTTATATTTCGCTAGATTAAAAAATTATATTAAACCGGTCACTACAGCCATTGTAAAAATCAGAACGCGTATTATGAGAATGTCGTCATTACAGTGTTGTTACAAGGTGGATGCTGGGAAGATGCAGCTTCCGCTGAGCACCTGAACTCAGCACGAGAGCTCCAGCGATACAGAAAGAAGACGAAGAGAAGGAGGTGGAGGCAGATCGCGGAGAAACGGGGAGAGCATCTCTGCTTCCCCCGTTTGTCAGGTCCTGACTGGAAGCGGAGGGAGGCAGCGGGACGGAGGAGAGGATGGAGGGGGAGACGCAGTTTCTTTGTGGCGTGGTGGAAGGTGAGAGCGAACGATTTGATCGCACACCTCCACCACCTAAGATAATGTTGTTTTTTTTTTTTATCCCTACTGTACCTCGGGGAGGTGAATTATGAACAGACCACGGTTTGACCTATATTCATTACCTGTCGTTTGGCCGGGGAGTGTTGCATACTCTTATAGGGGAGGCTCAGTCAAGAGGCCTGAGGTTTGTTTACGCCCTCTCCCCTGGTCAGGACATCGTCTTCTCTTCTTCCTGTGACCTGACATTGCTCAAGCGCAAGCTCAGACAGGTATTTAACCTCTAAAACCCCATGCTACAACAAAGCACATAATACTGAGCTAACCCTCTGCTTCATTTTTCCATCATTATGTGACGTCTCTCTCTTTCTAGGTATCAGACCTGGGTTGTCAGGCGTTTGCCATACTGTTTGACGACATTGATCATTCCATGTGTCAGGCCGACAGCGAGGCCTTCTCCTCATTCGCCCACGCTCAGGTCACAGTAACCAATGAGATCTATCGGTTCCTGGGGGAACCACCCGTCTTCCTCTTTTGCCCAACAGGTGGGACTGATGGTGGAAACGGTGTTAGTTGATGAGATTTGATGTGATCTGATTGAGTTGTCCTCTGTCCTCCCTGTAGAGTACTGTGGTTCTTTGTGCCCTCCCAGCGTGTCTAAGTCTCCATACTAGGACCCAGTAATATGGATAGTAATATGGACAGGATGAGGCTGAATATATATTATATAGGGAAGCAGCGGTGTATATTTACATATTTAGTACATACAGTATTTATTTCACATTGATATAATATCATATCTGACTGACCACTAGCTGCCACCAGGACAAAAGCATACATGTCAAAAACTGTGTTTATTTACGTTTGCAGAAGCAGAACATTTTGTTTTCTGCTTTTTGTTAGCCTCCTTAGTTGGCCTAACACACCTCAGCAGGCACTCATGCAAATAAGAGCAGGACAGACTAAGAAGAATGAAGAGGAAATTAACCCTTATTAAATTTGTTCTCTGCATTTGACCCATCCCCCTTGGGGGAGCAGTGATCTGCCGCATCAGCGGCAGCTCGGGGAGCTAGCGCATAGTGTCTTGCTCAGGGACACACCTGATGTCGAGGCGGGGGATTGAACCGCAGACCTTTTGCCTACTGAGGTTGACGCGCTACCAACTGAGCTACCAGGCCGCAGGTTCTCTGCATTTGACCCATCCCCACAGGGAGCAGTGAGCTGCCAGACTCAACGGCGCTCAGGGAGCTTGAGTAAAGTGACTCGCTCATGGGCACACCTGATCCTGAGGCAGGGATCGAACCGCAGACCTTTGCCTTCCGAGGCCGAACCGTTACATAGAGTGGGTGGAGGTGCACATCCACCCAAATGCATATGGAGCTGAAGGAGAAGGAACAAAATCAGAGTTTATATTGTGTTTTAATCTCAACAGAATGTCTTTATGGTAGACACTTAAAATACCACAATGCAACCCACTATACCACAACTGTCAACATTCTCACTTTGTCTTCAGTAGATTTGATTTTGTTCTTACTAGAAGAGAAGTACACAGCAACAGAATGCTTAGAGTGTCTGAAGCTTCTTGGAGTTCACCTATAAATACCCAAACTAATGCTAAAGAGTATATGGTAAAACTAAAAGGCCATAAAACAAGGTCAAAGGTTAAATCTGAGGAACACTATTGGCAATAACACGTAACATAACACATTTGTTTATACTGGGCCAGGTTCAACATGTTAACTAGATTTATATATGTTTTAGGTTCTGTCACAATGGAACAACCCTTTAGTTTAGTCACACTGTAGAGCAAAGACTCACAGCAGGAAATTCACGTTGAAGAAACAAAAGTGCCTGAAGCTTCTGCATAACAGCCAAGCAACTGATGGAAACATGAGACAGGTATAATTAAAATGAGCAACTTGTGACACATGATTAGTTTTTCTCCTGCTTAAGATTTTGTTTAGATTAAGTCTCTGCTGCTTGAATGCACAAATACCTCGTGTCAAGCTTTTGTAAGACAATGGCTTGATTTAGGAATCAGGAACTGAAAGACTCATTTACTGCCATAATTCTTTACCTGTGTGCACTGTTGGAAAGGTATGCAGATATTGCCAAGGGGCAATTCTGGGTTCTATTTCTGTCACGTTTCAATGCAATGTGTTGAACATTTGAGCATTGAACTGTGACTGCGTATTCATCCATTCTGATGCTCTCCTACTACAGTACTTCCTCTTTGGTCGTGCGTCTAGTTTTCCCCTGTGTCTGTTGTGGGGCTACAGCTGGGTTTTTTGTATGACTTGCTCCTACATTCATTTAAAATGAGGCCTCTTGTGCAGGCGAACTCTTGACCTTCTTCAGCAGAATGAAGCCCAATCATTCACAAAGCTTAGGGATGCTTCAGGATTTGTCTACTAAAAAACCCTTAGACAATCTTCAGCTAAAGTTCCTGCCAGTAGAGAACATACTGCACGTATACGCTTAACCGTCTCTGTGGTGCGTTTTGCTTTGCTTCATTTAGTAATGTCTTTATAGAAACCTTCACTCCATGGAGCTGCTCTTGGTCAAGAAATATTATAATCTTTAACCTACTGTAGATTGTTTATGGCATCCAGTATGAGGCCTGGACATTGTGACAACAAATTGTACCAAAAGTAAACCAGATAAATTGAAAATTCAAGTTACTATTGCAAAAAAGCACACATGATCATGAGCACTGTTTCTCTGAATGCAGACTAACCAAAACAAAGGCAGCTCTGATTACGCCTTCCTTAAGACACTGTCTGCCCAAAGTAATTTCCATTAAACTGTAGATACTAAATCATTTACCACTAGAAAAAAAAGACTAAGGCTATGTGTATTTACAGTGCAGTGTTTTATCCCATGTGTGTACTGTATGATGTATAGTTGATGGACTGACATAAATCCCCGCTGGAAGCTGTGACACAGTTGTGTAGCCCAACAACCAATGTGTGCATCTCTGGAGATCAGCTGAAAGCAGAGAGGCATCTCTGCTTTCTCCTGCCATTAAATACACGTGGACCAGTGTGCTGCAGTGTTACTGCCCTTATTCATGGTATGACTTAATAATGAATCAACCAAAAACATGCAATCTGATGCAGCCAGCAACACTTTGCTGAACAAGCTATTGCTGCTTTATAGAGAGGACGAGGCTGAATATATATTATATAGGGAAGCAGCGGCGTATATTTACATATTTAGTACATGCAGTATTTAAATATAAACAAATAAGAGCAGAACAGACTGAAGTGCACATCCACCTACGTGCATATGGAGCTGAAGGAGAAGGAACAAACCCAGAGTATATATTGTGTCTTAATCTTAACAGAATTTCTTTATGGTAGCCAATTAAAATACCACAATGCAACCCACTATACCACAACTGTCAACATTCTCACTTCTCACTTCTCCTCAGTGGATTTTTTTTTTGTTCTCACTAGAAGAGAAGTACACAGCAACAGAATGCTTAGAGTGTCTGAAGCTTCTTGGAGTTCACCTATAAATACCCAAACTAATGCTAAAGAGTATATGGTAAAACTAAAAGGCCAAAGGTCAAAGGTTAAAGCTGAGGAACACTATTGGCGATAACACGTAACATAACACATTTGTTTATACTGGGCCAGGTTCAACATGTTAACTAGATTTATATATGTTTTAGGTTCTGTCACAATGAAACACCCCTTTAGTTTAGTCACACTGTAGAGCAAAGACTCACAGCAGGAAATTCACGTTGAAGAAACAAAAGTGCCTGAAGCTTCTGCATAACAACCAAGCACCTGATGGGAACATGAGACAGGTATAATTGAAATGAGCAACTTGTAACACATGATTAGTTTTTCCCCTCATTAAGAAGAGAGTTTTCCCTGTTTCCCTGAGGGGAAATTCCCCCTGAAATCTTTTTTGTTTATGAGAGAATCTTTTGAATGCTGTTTGTTCACATTTTCAGTCAGAGCAAAACTAAGCAGAACCGAACTGAAGGAAGTAAAAGTACAAATTCAAGTGCTGTTCTGATAATAGCTGAGCGACACACGTCAGATGTGTTAAAACCAACTCCTGTGATTCTATTGTCTGCTGCTTCACTGAGGGTTTAAGATGAGCAGTGCAACCAGCTACTCTCCCTGTCTTACCTCTGATGTCTCTGCCTACAGCCAAGGCTCGCAGTGGGATGGGGGTCTTGGCCAGATAGGTGGGTGGTACTTGATCATTGCTGTCATCAAACACATAAACCCACAGACTACTAGACCTAGACACAATTAGCAGAAAACATTTCTTTGAATATTTAGCAGGAACAGAGATTCAGGAGAATGGATGGTTGCTGAAAGACATATACTGTATGACAATACTTATCAATTTAGGAGACTAGATGTAACACTCATACCTCAAATAGTGCAACACATGTGTTGACACTGCCAGGGGGTAGCTGGTGGTATCGTTGAACACCGGGTCAGCGCTGCACTGCACGGTTTGAGAGACGTGAGGGGGCAGGTCGTAGAACCTGAATGTCAGGTAGGCATCAGGCAGGAGTCCAGGCCAGCGCGTATTCAGGCCCACGCAGCGCTCCAACGTCACCACCAACTCATTTGGGATCCCTCCACCGTAGTCATGTAACTGCAGCAGTTAAGTAGGCATTGTCACAAACCGCAGTGTTTAGAAAGGCTTAGAGTGACTCACAGCACGCTACTGTACCTCATGGCCTTCCTGCCAGCCATAGAAGGCCGGCACGAGGCTCCTGTCTGCTGCTGTTCTCCTGTCAGCTGGTCTCTTAGTAACGGCGTCCATGGGCTCTGCAGGAGGGAACAGACGCACCCAGAAATCCACAACACCAACTATTCCACCCTCAGAGCCTTGGAGAGACACAGACAGGCAGACAGACAGAGCAAGTGAGATGGTGTGTTTTAAAAGCTTGGATGATGCATCCCACTGTACCTACCTGTAATAGTGACACAGCCACTGATTCGCTCCCCTCTCCTCTCTACAGCGCCAATGAGAGACATCTGCCCACTTCCATGCGTCACAAACCTGACCCCTCCTAACGCCTGGTGGAGCTCCACTCTGACCCTTGACCCCTGACCCCCTAGCCTGCCCAGATCATGGGCTGTCAGAGCATAGCGGGACGTGAAGCCGAAGTTGGGCTGGTCGCCGGACACCAGGGGGGTGGAGTGGACCTCAAAGTCCAGGAGGCTGTAGGTGCAGAAGGTCACAATCTCATCACTAACGTCCACTCCAGGGACCCTGCTGCTCTTTCTCCTTCAGCGTGTCTCTGAGGGCCTGCGCGCTCAGCTCCAGCTCTGCCATCCTCACCTGCTCCGCTATACTGGACCTGCTGGATGGGAAAGAAAGAATGATGGGATGTTGGAAGAGTTTCAGCACATTTAATGCATTGCACAATAAACACTTACAATCTCTCCATCTCTCCCCTGGGGTCCTCCAGAGTGGGCTCGTAGCGAGGGGGGGCCGTTTGAGCTGCTCTCCTAACTCCAGCCTCCAGCTCCATAGTTTTACCTGAAATCCACAGATTTAAAAGAGAGAAGCTCTTCCTGTCCGCCTTCATGTGACTGCGTGCTTTACACCACACACCTTTACTGTAGCGGTGCTGCATGCGCCCCCCCAGGTCCATAATGTGCTGCTTGGCCAGGCTGAGCTTGTTTTGTAGGACCCCTTTCTGGCTCTCCAGTGAAGCCACATGGGCCTCCAGCTCCTGGATGGTGTCCTCCATGTCCCTCTCCTTTGCACCACTGGACCCAGGAGGAGTCTGTCGAAGTTGCATCAGCGTAAGGATCCTTGTGCATCTCTTCAGTTAAGCCGATACGAGTTTCCCAGCTGTCATGGAGCTTTAATGTGGTCCCTGACAGTCTTTATGTGCATGTGTTGCATGTTACACGTTACAGGTGGTAGCTGCGGAGCCTCTGCTCCTGTGTACGCGTGTGTTGTCTTAGGACACCGTTCTCCTCCTGCAGCCGCAGGCACAGGTCCTCCAGGTGCTCCCTGGGAAACCGAAACACGTGCTGAGGATCTGCCGACGGGAGAAAGAGACTTTGGTCATGAGCTTTATTCACAGACATGTTGTGATGTGATGCAGTGTCATCTTTGGTCTTCATGACATGATGCTTCTTCGACCATATATTTATTTCCTACCATCATCATTAAACTTTAATCTGCTGTATAGTGCTTGTCCCTTTAATAAATCTTGATAAATCTTGTATTCTATATAACTATCTATTCTATCTGTTATTCAAATAATAGTAATAATTTATTACACAAGAGCAAGACTGACTGCAGACCATGTGTTGGATTTACAGTCTCATGGTTGCTAATCAGATTAACAGATAGGATGAGCCTCAAGGCAGATGGAGCCCTGAGGTCTTCAGGACTGCAGGTGGACAAACCACATGCACACGGTACAGTACAAAGAATGTTGTGTTTTATTGTGACATACACAAACATAGTTCTCTGCATTTGACCCATGTCTCCACTGGGGAAGCAGAGGGCAGCCACACAGCTAGTGTGAAGTGTCTTGCTCAAGGACACACCTGGTGGGATCAACTGGGTTGGACCTTAGGAAATGCAATAAAGGATAAGGAATATAATTAGCAAAAATTGCAAAGATTATTTTTAAATCTACTACAATCAAGATTATTCTATCTCATGCTTTATTTCCACTTTTATTACAACATAACTTTAGTATTAGTTTGAAATAAAGACCATCTGTTTATAGGATAATTGTGGCAGACAAACAATTTTCTTCTTACTCATATTTGGAGAAAGATGCATACTTTTCTACACACCACAGTGTTGAGTAGCATAAACAAACAAGAAAAACAGATTCTGAATGCTTGTGATGATCATATTGTTATATCATCATCCTCGCCCGCACTAATAGAGCGAATGATGAGGGGAGATTTGTTGCTGCCGCCGTCACTGATTTCTGGGTTGAAGAAGGGAAACATGGCCTCAGTGAACTGAAACTGTGTGAAGGAATAGATGAGTGACTTGGCCTCAGGGTCATAAAAAGACACCGTCCCGTCTTGGCAGTCCAAGAAAATCCCGACAGCTCGCGGCTTCTGGGTGAGACTCAGCAGCTCTGCGTGTCCTGCACAGGCCCGGTACTCGTTCCCCCTCCTCAGACAAACAGCCCAGTAGCCTTCCTCTGGGCACAGGGTCACCAAACCTTTCCGGCTGACCGAGCCTGCAGCTACACCCAGGTCCCACGCCGTCTTGTCTCCCACATCCACCTCCCAGTAGCGCCTCCCTGTGGAGAAACCCTACACAGCAAGAGAGCTTTATGCTGCAGAGCTCATAAGAAACAGACCGACAAAACATTTCTGTGTGGATGAACTGAGACATGTTTATTCACCGTTGTGCCGAGGACACATGGTGCCGTGTCAAACCGCTCTGGTGCGTCCTCCAGGTTCTGCTCAACATCTCCATCCCAGACCTGCTTTCCGTCCTGTGACAGAACCAGCCAGGGGTTGGCTGTTCTGGGATGCAGACGAACATCCGCTGGTAGAAGAACACAGCTGATATCAGACATTAGCTCAGTTACCTCCTTCTATTAGGACATTATTCTTCTTATAATACTCCAACTGTACCTGAATATTGCTGCACTTTGTCATGCTCTGCAAATTATATATAACATATAAGGGAAATTAAGACAGAAATTTATGTAGTTGTATTTAAATATATATCTACAGTATAATGATAATTATAACAGTTTTATTTGACATGAACGGAAAACAACTTTGTTGCAGAATTAGCTACAAAGGCACCTGAAAAGAGAAACTATACCTTGAGCTAGGAGCTTTTTTAAAGCCAGTTGAAGCTGTTCTTCAACGTTGGCCACCGCCTGCCTCACGGTCCCCAAACATGTGTCAGAGTAGACGGGGGAGTGGGAGGAGGCCTTGGCAAGATGAGGAAAACTCAGAGCTGGAAACCTCTGACAGACAGAGAAATAGGATGGAAGAGAATAAAAGAATGCTTCTCCTATTCTAGGCTGGTGCTTGTGATGCATGTAAGCCAGCTCCTGACCTGCAGAAAGTGAAAGTGGTCCTCAGTGAGAGAAACCTGCTCCATCTCCTTTCGCTTCCTCTTCAGCTCTGATATGTCCAGCTGCAGCTCTGTGATCAGCCTCTGTGCCCTCTGCTCCGCTGCCGCCTGTTTCCTCTGGATCACCGCCATCAGCTCAGCCTGACTTCTCTCCATGGACTGGAACAAAAGCGTGAAGATCTCTGTGCTTTCCTCAGTGTCCCTCCTTGCAGTTTCCTGATTATGTGAAAATAAGTCCCAACAATCTGGGTGAAAACATGTACATTTACTTTTCAGGCTGAATAATGACAAATTCATCATTAACACCATTAATTACCCTGTCTCATTAATTACCATTAACACATTTAACTATTGGATCATCTCACTTTGCTTATTTCTAGGCAGCGTCGGATCTCCTCCAATTTCTGAAGTCTTTCCTTGATCATCTGTTCAACATCATCCTGAATTCTCTTCATCTCAGCCTGAGAATTAAAAAAGGAAAGTGAAACTAGTCCAGAGGCTTCCACAAAATTACACACTATTACATAATGATGATGTGGAGTTGAGGAACGTACCTTCTTCTGCTGACACTCTCGCTCCACAGGCACAGTGTCGTGGGAGCGGTGGTCGCTCTCTGTGCACAGCACACACACGCACCTCTGGTCGCTCCTGCAGAACAGCTCCAGCAGTCGCTGATGCCTCCTACACATCCTGTTCTCCAGCATGGCGACGGGTTCAGTCAGCCGGTGGAGCTTCAAACTCGCCACTCTCAGGTGAGGCTCCAGGTGACTGTCGCAGTATGAGGTCAGACACACGAGGCAGGACTTCAGGGCCGGCGTTCGCTTCCCAGTGCAAACATCACAACAGACTGTACTGTTCTGCCTGTTTGCCCGGATTTGCTCTGACATTTCCTTGGCAAAAGAATTCTCACAAAGGTCTGGGCGGCTATCAAAGATGGTCTGACACCTGGGGCAGCACATGGCAGCGCTGCTGTCCCAGTGTGATGTGATGCAGGTGAAGCAGAAGCTGTGTCCACAGGGGACGGAGACGGGTTCAGAGAAAACATCCTGGCAGATGCTGCACTGAAACTGCATCTCTGACAACAGACTGCTGGGGGAAGCCATGACCTCAGACCTCAGAGAGCAGATCAGCATTACCTAATTATGAACAGGAAATGCATCATCAAAGAGCAATGCTGTATTATCAGCACACCTCAAAAGGCCAGACACACCTGAGTAACAGCTCTAAACTGACCACTGGCCAAAGTCCATCTGCTGGGTCACATTACTCAGATTCCCCATGCACTGAACCAATAAAGTTTATGACTGCCATGATAAACTGACAATGTCAGCTCATGTACGCACGTGGCTGAAAATCACATACTGTATGAGGTGTGTTGGAAAACTAAACTCTAAAGCTGAAAGTGTGGTTTCACTTTACAGGATTTAATGAAGGTTTAACAGAATGCACAGTAGCTCATACAGAGGAGAACAGATGCAACAGATGTTTGGCGTTCATAATTATTTCTATGTTATTATATTAGAGTTACATGTTACATCTGTAATGTAGCTCACCGTACCAAAGTTAAGTTAACATTCACTGCACAGAGAGTTGCTTGTTTTAACATTAATGCTTAACATGATCACTAGAGCTTGACCTCAAACACCCTATATTTAAAAAAATGCATTCAAAGCTTTCCATTGTACACTTAATACAATATAGGATGAAGATTGAGAGATTAAAAACCCTGAAACACTTGCATCTACTATATCGTTGTTCTCGTCTTGGTCCGTGTACGTTCTAACAGTTTGATTAGAACCAGAGTAAAAGCTGGGAGAAATGAGTCATTTTCACGTTTTCTCCTCACTCTGGGATTCATGTTACATTTCAATAAATTTGTAATAAACTCCATTGTTTGAGAAACAAAATGTGTCTCTCAGTGTTAATAGTTCTAGTTTGCAAAAAATATACAAATAAATATAGTTCTTCACTCGGAGGACTGGGAGAAGCTTTATAAATGAACCGATGACTGTATGGTTTAACATTATATCAGATTGTCCCAGATGATCATGTGTTTTAGGATCCCTGGGCTGGATCTCCCAGCTGTTCTCTGTTAAAATACCTGGGCTTTCTGAGCCTCCATCTCTCATTCACTGAACATGCCCATTTCTCTGGATCACGGCCCCTTCCTTATTTCGCTTCTGTTTCCAAGACTTCAGTAATCAAGCCAATTACATTAACTTCTGTGTCTACCCCTCTGCACCTCTAAGGTAAACACCTTCATCAAATGTTGTTAAGTACAATATGCATTAGTAGTATTAGTAATATTAATATTGACAAATATCTCAGAAAAAACAGATAGTAATGGTAAAATGTAAAGCGCACATCCCTTAAGGAGACAAGTGGACGCCAAGGGAAAGGGAGATTGACCTGCTGTAAGCAGCTTTCTTGGAAGCTCGAGTTCCTTCCTTTGGATAACAAGACATGACGATGCAGAAGTGAGAACGTAAACATTCTCACTCACAGCGAGATAAGGTGGCACAAACAATTCTATTGGTGCAGAGAGACGTTCCACCAGAGCCAGAGAAAGGGGTTAAAAGGCAGGAGCAACTTGAGGATCGTGGGCTCTTTGCATCACACCTTCGTGGTGTGTGCACTGATCTCTCCAGCTGATTTTTTGTTTGTTGATGCGCACGATCAACATCCATGCTTTTGATTTGCTTTCCCCATTATTTTTATTTCTTACTTTATTATTTCAATAAATCGCACAAAAGGACAACTCTCTCATCTGCCTTTTTATGGGAAATTACCACCACAATGTTATTGTAAACAAATAAAAGTTGAATTATGAACATATACCTAGAGATATAATTTTCAATAAAATGATTTATTTACGCATATGGATGATGACAGGTAAAATTACATTTTAATACATAAAATAAATTTATATAAAAGTGTATAGTATATTTTTTCCAGCCACCACAAAATATAATGTAAAAAACATTCTATGCTATCAAACACAATGAAATAAATCAGAACAAGCCAGTGAAGCTTCTGATGTTGCTCCTCCCACCGTGGAACAGGCTGAACAGAGGGAGTGGTACCAGAGAACAGTCAGGACTTTGTCTTCTCCTGAACAACAGCAGCTTCCTTAGAAGTTGTGTCACATTGATTAATGAGGTAAGAGAACAACGATATAGTAGATGCACGTGTTTCAGGGTTTTTAATCTCTCAATCTTCATCCTATATTGTATTAAGTGTACAATGGAAAGCTTTGAATGCATTGTTTTAAGTATAGGGTGTTTGAGGCCAAGCTCTAGTAATCATTACACTGTTACAGCATGTTAAGCATTGATGTCAAAACAAGCAACTCTCTGTGCAGTGAATGTTAACTTAACTTTTGTACGGTGAGCTACATGACAGATGTAACATGTAACTGTAATATAATAACATGGAAATAATTATAAACGCCAAACATCTGTTGCATCTGTTCTCCTCTGTATGAGCTACTGTGCATTCTGTTAAACCTTTATTAAAACCTGTGAAGTGAAACTACACTTTCAGCTTCACTACCAATGCATTAGTTAATTTTACTGCATGTTTAGTTTGAGGCATCTGCTGAAAGGTTATGTGTCCGGTAACATATTAACTCATTAAGCCCTGTCCCCCAGAGCCTAATGTGTTTTTATTTTCAGTAATGTGCACTTAGAGTTTAGTTTTCCAACACACCTCATAGAGTATGTGATTTTCAGCCACGTGCGTACATGAGCTGACATTGTCAGTTTATCATGGCAGTCATAAACTTTATTGGTTCAGTGCATGGGGAATCTGAGTAATGTGACCCAGCAGATGGACTTTGGCCAGTGGTCAGTTTAGAGCTGTTGCTCAGGTGTGTTTGGCCTTTTGAGGTGTGCTGATAATACAGCATTGCTCTTTGATGATGCATTTCCTGTTCATAATTAGGTAATGCTGATCTGCCCTCTGAGGTCTGAGGTCATGGCTTCCCCCAGCAGTCTGTTGTCAGAGATGCAGTTTCAGTGCAGCATCTGCCAGGATGTTTTCTCTGAACCCGTCTCCGTCCCCTGTGGACACAGCTTCTGCTTCACCTGCATCACATCACACTGGGACAGCAGCGCTGCCATGTGCTGCCCCAGGTGTCAGACCATCTTTGATAGCCGCCCAGACCTTTGTGAGAATTCTTTTGCCAAGGAAATGTCAGAGCAAATCCGAGCTAACAGGCAGAACAGTACAGTCTGTTGTGATGTTTGCACTGGGAAGCGAACGCCGGCCCTGAAGTCCTGCCTCGTGTGTCTGACCTCATACTGCGACAGTCACCTGGAGCCTCACCTGAGAGTGGCGAGCTTGAAGCTCCACCGGCTGACTGAACCCGTCGCCATGCTGGAGAACAGGATGTGTAGGAGGCATCAGCGACTGCTGGAGCTGTTCTGCAGGAGCGACCAGAGGTGCGTGTGTGTGCTGTGCACAGAGAGCGACCACCGCTCCCACGACACTGTGCCTGTGGAGCGAGAGTGTCAGCAGAAGAAGGTACGTTCGTCAACTCCACATCATCATTATGGAATAATGTGTAATTTTGTGGAAGCCTCTGGACTAGTTTCACTTTCCTTTTTTAATTCTCAGGCTGAGATGAAGAGGATTCAGGATGATGTTGAACAGATGATCAAGGAAAGACTTCAGAAAGTGGAGGAGATCCGACGCTGCCTAGAAATAAGCAAAGTGAGATGATCCAATAGTTAAATGTGTTAATGGTAATTAATGAGACAGGGTAATTAATGGTGTTAATGATGAATTTGTCATTATTCAGCCTGAAAAGTAAATGTACATGTATTCACCCAGGTTGTTGGGACTTATTTTCACATCATCAGGAAACTGCAAGGAGAGACACTGAGGAAAGCACAGAGATCTTCACGCTTTTGTTCCAGTCCATGGAGAGAAGTCAGGCTGAGCTGATGGCGGTGATCCAGAGGAAACAGGCGGCAGCGGAGCAGAGGGCACAGAGGCTGATCACAGAGCTGCAGCTGGACATATCAGAGCTGAAGAGGAAGCGAAAGGAGATGGAGCAGGTTTCTCTCACTGAGGACCACTTTCACTTTCTGCAGGTCAGGAGCTGGCTTACATGCATCACGAGCACCAGCCTAGAATAGGAGAAGCATTCTTTTATTCTCTTCCATCCTATTTCTCTGTCTGTCAGAGGTTTCCAGCTCTGAGTTTTCCTCATCTTGCCAAGGCCTCCTCCCACTCCCCCGTCTACTCAGACACATGTTTGGGGACCGTGAGGCAGGCGGTGGCCAACGTTGAAGAACAGCTTCAACTGGCTTTGAAAAAGCTCCTAGCTCAAGGTATAGTTTCTCTTTTCAGGTGCCTTTGTAGCTAATTCTGCAACAAAGTTGTTTTCCGTTCATGTCAAATAAAACTGTTATAATTATCATTATACTGTAGATATATATTTAAATACAACTACATAAATTTCTGTCTTAATTTCCCTTATATGTTATATATAATTTGCAGAGCATGACAAAGTGCAGCAATATTCAGGTACAGTTGGAGTATTATAAGAAGAATAATGTCCTAATAGAAGGAGGTAACTGAGCTAATGTCTGATATCAGCTGTGTTCTTCTACCAGCTGATGTTCGTCTGGATCCCAGAACAGCCAACCCCTGGCTGGTTCTGTCACAGGACGGAAAGCAGGTCTGGGATGGAGATGTTGAGCAGAACCTGGAGGACGCACCAGAGCGGTTTGACACGGCACCATGTGTCCTCGGCACAACGGTGAATAAACATGTCTCAGTTTATCCACACAGAAATGTTTTGTCGGTCTGTTTCTTATGAGCTCTGCAGCATAAAGCTCTCTTGCTGTGTAGGGTTTCACCACAGGGAGGCGCTACTGGGAGGTGGATGTGGGAGACAAGACGGCGTGGGACCTGGGTGTAGCTGCAGGCTCGGTCAGCCGGAAAGGTTTGGTGACCCTGTGCCCAGAGGAAGGCTACTGGGCTGTTTGTCTGAGGAGGGGGGACGAGTACCGGGCCTGTGCAGGACACGCAGAGCTGCTGAGTCTCACCCAGAAGCCGCGAGCTGTCGGGATTTTCTTGGACTGCGAAGACGGGACGGTGTCTTTTTATGACCCTGAGGCCAAGTCACTCATCTATTCCTTCACACAGTTTCAGTTCACTGAGGCCATGTTTCCCTTCTTCAACCCAGAAATCAGTGACGGCGGCAGCAACAAATCTCCCCTCATCATTCGCTCTATTAGTGCGGGCGAGGATGATGATATAACAATATGATCATCACAAGCATTCAGAATCTGTTTTTCTTGTTTGTTTATGCTACTCAACACTGTGGTGTGTAGAAAAGTATGCATCTTTCTCCAAATATGAGTAAGAAGAAAATTGTTTGTCTGCCACAATTATCCTATAAACAGATGGTCTTTATTTCAAACTAATACTAAAGTTGTGTTGTAATAAAAGTGGAAATAAAGCATGAGATAGAATAATCTTGATTGTAGTAGATTTGAAAATAATCTTTGCAATGTTGGGTAATTATATTCATTATCCTTTATTGCATTTCCCAACCTGATCGGCCTGGTGGCTCAGTGGGTAGAGCATCGTCTGGGAAGCAGAAGGTCCAACCCAGTTGATCCCACCAGGTGTGTCCTTGAGCAAGACACTTCACACTAGCTGTGTGGCTGCCCTCTGCTCCCCCAGTGGAGACATGGGTCAAATGCAGAGAGCTGGGTTTGTGTATGTCACAATAAAACACAACAATCTTTATACTGTAGCGTGTGCATGTGGTTTGTCCACCTGCAGTCCTGAAGACCTCAGGGCTCCATCTGCCTTGAGGCTCATCCTATCTGTTAATCTGATTAGCAACCATGAGACTGTAAATCCAACACATGGTCTGCAGTCAGTCTTGCTCTTGTGTAATAAATTATTACTATTATTTGAATAACACAAGTGCATCAATCAATAGATAGTTATATAGAATACAGGATTAATAAAGGGACAAGAACTATACAGCAGATAAAAGTTTATTGATGATGGTAGGAAGTAAATATATGGTCCATGTGTAGGCAGGTTAAAACATACTTTATTGATTCCCATGTGGAAATTGTCAACACTGATTCTTTATACCTTAATTCAAATCTAAAATGCTTTAAACCTGCAAACCTAGCTGGATTGAATGGACTAAAAGAGGCTCAGAAGGAGGAAGGGATGAGGAGGGATTAGGTGGCATCCTGCAAGCACAGAGCAGAGACACACTCACACACTTAGCCTGCAGATTAGAATGAACACAAGCTAAAGCAGGAACGCGGAACCAGAAGCAAACTGCGTTCGGTGGGCGACGAACAATGGTGAGTCAAACAATCACTAAATATAGATTAGTTTTGTTTAATGATGAAATCATTACAAACAAAAGTCATACCTGGAACCTTTGCATGGAATCAATGTTTCCCTGTTACAGTTTGTGCTTTCTTTCTGATGGAGGCTGTTGTGATCTCTCAAACTGTAAAGTCTGAGTGAAGAGGTGCGATGTCACCAGTGGTGGACGAGACAGCGGGGGATCTCCCAGTCAGAGATGTTGGACTGATGAGGGGGGGGCTGATGCCCACAGTCCCAGGTTTGTGTGTACACTGCTTGGATGTGCAAGTTCAGTAATCTTTTTACGAGGTCATTAGAAATGTTTAATTTTTATACATTTAAAACAGTGGGCCTAATGACTACTTGGTCTATAGGAACTTGTACAGTAAATGTAGCTTTAGTTTGCTTTTGTGTGTCTGTAAAATCATCTTGTGTAACTGTCTCCTCCCTGTTCTTTGCTCAGATACCCTACGAGATGTGAAGGCATGGAAGAAGCATCATGTCATGAAGACCAAAGGTGACACTGCAGTACATCACAACATGTCTGTGAATTAAACTCATGACCAAAGTCTCTTTCTCCCGTCGGCAGATCCTCAGCACGTGTTTCGGTTTCCCAGGGAGCACCTGGAGGACCTGTGCCTGCGGCTGCAGGAGGAGAACGGTGTCCTAAGACAACACACGCGTACACAGGAGCAGAGGCTCCGCAGGTACCACCTGTAACGTGTAACATGCAACACATGCACATAAAGACTGTCAGGGACCACATTAAAGCTCCATGACAGCTGGGAAACTCGTATCGGCTTAAGTGAAGAGATGCACAAGGATCCTTACTTTACTTTAAGGATGATCCTCCCCTTTGTTTCAGGATGTCCGCCAGGCTGATGCGTCTTCGACAGGCTCCTCCTGGGTCCAGTGGTGCAAAGGAGAGGGACATGGAGGACACCATCCAGGAGCTGGAGGCGCGTGTGGCTTCACTGGAGAGCCAGAAAGGGGTCCTACAAAACAAGCTCAGCCTGGCCAAGCAGCACATTATGGACCTGGGGGGGCGCATGCAGCACCGCTACAGTAAAGGTGTGTGGTGTAAAGCACGTCAGTCACATGAAGGCGGACAGGAAGAGCTTCTCTCTTTTAAATCTGTGGATTTCAGGTAAAACTATGGAGCTGGAGGCTGGAGTTAGGAGAGCAGCTCAAACGGCCCCCCCTCGCTACGGGCCCACTCTGGAGGACCCCAGGGGAGAGATGGAGAGATTGTAAGTGTTTATTGTGCAATGCTTTAATTGTGCTGTAACTCTTCCAACATCCCATCATTCTTTCTTTCCCATCCAGCAGGTCCAGTATAGCGGAGCAGGTGAGGATGGCAGAGCTGGAGCTGAGCGCCCAGGCCCTCAGAGACACGCTGAAGGAGAAAGAGGCAGAAGTAGAGGGAACCCTGAGAGAGATGAGAAAGCAGCATGCGGACAGACACAGGTAAGGCAGGGATGCACACATTTACACAGTATGTAGAAAATCTGTGAAGGATGTTTGCACCTGTAGCTTTGCAGCTCAGGCGTTTAAAAAAATCTATGCTGCATTTTTCTTCACTGCTAGAATAACTATCAGAGAGAATGTCGATATCATCCGTCTGCAAAAACAACTTTCAGAAAAGAGCACAGCCCTGAGAGTCACCCAGGAGAAGTTTAATGACCTGCAGGAAGTAAGATGAGTTGTTCTGGACATCAGAGATGAATTATAATAATTCTCAATACCTTATTTGATACATTTAGTGACAATTTTGTTTGTTTGTTTCTTTTATTCTTTCTTTCTTTCTTTTCAGGCGTATGAGAATCAGTTGGAGGAGGTAAACACTTTGGCACAAACAAAAACTGAGTGAGGATTTCAGTAATAACTGTGTTGTATTTTCACCTCAGAGGCAGCGGTCGTTAACGGAAAGCCAGGGAGCTCTGCTGCAGAAGGTGGAGGAGCTGTCTGAACAGCTGAAGCAGGAGAGGCAGCGAGCCGTGGCGCTGGAGGGACAACTCAGCACCACCAACCTGTCCCTACAGACCCTGGACAAGGTGCCACATCTGCCAAATCCAGCCAAAGGCGACCATGACTTTATGTGACCTTAGATCAAATGCAACGATTTTCTATCTTAGCAACAGGAGAGGATATCAGACCTGGAAGGAGAGAGGGATCTGATAAAGAAAAACTATGACACCCTACTTGAAAGGTAAAATTCATATTTTATATTCATTCAAATTAATATTTTGTATTAAAAATTTAAGTCATAATTAAATGAGCATCCATGTCCCTGCAACTCAGACCCACAACTGAAGACGGGACTATGTTAGAATGAAAGCCTTTCAAAAAGTTTATATATTCACGGAATCCAACATGTTCCCAACACCAAGTTTTCTGAGCTGCTACCTTTGTACCTACCTTGTATCTGTTTATAGTCACCTGTCCACCTTTTATCGCAGTACTTTATCTAACCAATGCAATGACAATGGACAAGCGGGAAAACCAACAGATGTGGATCAGGAGAGTGAAAAAGTCTTCAGGACCGATGTCCAGCGACTGGAGGAAATGCTGCGAGCAGAGCGGGAGCAGAGAGGGAGACTGGAAGTGGAGCTGGAGGAGCTGAGACAAGAAAAGGAGTCGTTGCAGGAGCAGAGGGAGCAAGAGAGGGGTACAATTCAGTGGCTCCCCTGCACCTGCCATGCATTCATATGCTGTAAGCACAGAGGGCTTTGCTGGTGTCTGACTGTACACTTTGTGTTTTCATGCAGAGTTATCTGTGACGAGCAGAGACACGAGAGAGCGTCTAGAGCAGGAGGTTCTTCAGTACAGAGAACAGGTCTCTGCTCTGCAGGACAGACTGGACTCTGTCACTGAGGTGGGAGCTAAAAACCAGAGCGATTTAAAATGAAATTATTATTATTATTCACCTTTTAGACAGTCTGATACAGCTTTCATCCTGTCTTTGTCTCCTCTTTTAGGTGTTTGACATGAGTGTTGAGGAGCTCAGTGAAACTCTGTTGCAGATTAAGGTTTGCTCTCTTATTCTGTTAGTGCTGTTTTAAATAAGGCATGTCACTCAAACCTTCATGCTATCCCTCTGGCTGCAGGCATTTAGGATGCAGCAGGAGAGCAGGGAGGGTCTGCGTTTCCTCTTAGCTGATGGGAAGGTGACGGATTCGCCCCACGAGCCGGTGAACGCCCAGGCACTGCAGGCTGAGACTGTCCTGGAGCTTCAAAAAACCAGGAACCTTCTACTGCTGGAGCACAGGATCAGCAAAGACCTGCGAGTACGGGGAACGTCCGCCAGAAACTGAACCGACACCGGAATTACCACCCGCCACTCACTGTCCTGTTGCCATTTTCACCCAAAGGAGGAGCTAAACACCGTCAGCCAGAAGATGGAGAGAGAAAGAGAAGAGAGCCAGAGAAGAGTAGCAGAGAAAGACAAACTTTTGGCAAAGCGAGCGTTGCAGATCAACACGTTACAAGGTAACAGCAGTAAGAGCAATAATGACATAACCCAGTATGTTAAGGGAAAAGAAGCACCTCTGAATTTATTTGGAAGTAATTAGGATGAGAATCCGATTTGTGTCAACATTCTGCTGTACAGCTCAGTTAAAGGAATTGGCCTACAGCCCCAGGAACTACAAACGCACCATACCAGTGCAGTACACATGGCCGGCTGGGGATCAGGAGGTGGTACAGCCCATCGAGGACGACCTGGCCTTTTCCCGGCTGAGGCCCGGAGAGTCGATGTTGGAGATTCACCTCAAGGTGAAAATCCCATTCTGACTTTCCTGCTGAAAATCTTTAAGTCTCACGGGTTTGATATGTGGTGTCTCTGAACCTGCAGGCTGCCACATTCACTCCAGCAGGACTCAGAACGATGGGCAACGTCCACCCTGGAGTGGACGTTAGTGATGAGATTGTGACCTTCTGCACCTACAGCCTCCTGGACTTTGAGGTCCACTCCACCCCCCTGGTGTCCGGCGACCAGCCCAACTTCGGCTTCACGTCCCGCTATGCTCTGACAGCCCATGATCTGGGCAGGCTAGGGGGTCAGGGGTCAAGGGTCAGAGTGGAGCTCCACCAGGCGTTAGGAGGGGTCAGGTTTGTGACGCATGGAAGTGGGCAGATGTCTCTCATTGGCGCTGTAGAGAGGAGAGGGGAGCGAATCAGTGGCTGTGTCACTATTACAGGTAGGTACAGTGGGATGCATCATCCAAGCTTTTAAAACACACCATTTACTCACTTGCTCTGTCTGTCTGCCTGTCTGTGTCTCTCCAAGGCTCTGAGGGTGGAATAGTTGGTGTTGTGGATTTCTGGGTGCGTCTGTTCCCTCCTGCAGAGCCCATGGACGCCGTTACTGAGAGACCAGCTGACAGGAGAACAGCAGCAGACAGGAGCCTCGTGCCGGCCTTCTATGGCTGGCAGGAAGGCCATGAGGTACAGTAGCGTGCTGTGAGTCACTCTAAGCCTTTCTAAACACTGCGGTTTGTGACAATGCCTACTTAACTGCTGCAGTTACATGACTACGGTGGAGGGATCCCAAATGAGTTGGTGGTGACGTTGGAGCGCTGCGTGGGCCTGAATACGCGCTGGCCTGGACTCCTGCCTGATGCCTACCTGACATTCAGGTTCTACGACCTGCCCCCTCACGTCTCTCAAACCGTGCAGTGCAGCGCTGACCCGGTGTTCAACGATACCACCAGCTACCCCCTGGCAGTGTCAACACATGTGTTGCACTATTTGAGGTATGAGTGTTACATCTAGTCTCCTAAATTGATAAGTATTGTCATACAGTATATGTCTTTCAGCAACCGTCCATTCTCCTGAATCTCTGTTCCTGCTAAATATTCAAAGAAATGTTTTGTGCTAATTGTGTCTAGGTCTAGTAGTCTGTGGGTTTATGTGTTTGATGACAGCGATGACCAAGTACCACCCACCTATCTGGCCAAGACCCCCATCCCACTGCGAGCCTTGGCTGCAGGCAGAGACATCAGAGGTAAGACAGGGAGAGTAGCTGGTTGCACTATTCACTATTAAACCCTTACATCAAAGGAGTTGGTTTTAAATGACCCCCTCAGCCTCACAGACATGTTTTTTGGGGACTTCAGGGGACTATGTCCTGAGGGATGCAGCTGGTGGGCCTCGAGGCATGGTCAGGATCATGGTTAGGTGGAAGTACCCCTTCCAGCCACCGCCAGACCACCTGCTGAACAAAGAGAGGAAGGAAGCAAACAAGCAAGGCAGTGCAAAGGAAAGCACTGAGAGGGAAGAGAGGAGGAAAGACATGGCTGAGGTGTCACAGAGGCCTGTAGCCAAGCCCAGAGTGAAGGTGAAACTAGAACAAAATCTCAACTCAAGGTGGACACGTATTTGATGAACTTCTGCTTTTAGAAATAGGGGACTCTTAGATTAGGTCTCTGTGTAAATGCTGAAATGTAATTTCATCCATGTTTGCTTGCTTGCTTAATGCCGTTTTATTTTTGCTTTCACCCCAGACTCAGCTGCTCGAGGTAAGAGAAATGGGAAAGAAGGAGACAAAAGCCTGGGTAAGGTTTATGCAGCTGCCACAATGTGCTGCTATGACAAAGAAAGTATTATCAGACTAGTTTCATTCAGTGTTCTTGTCTTTTTACCTGTCAAACAGAGGGGCTCACAAAACAGTAGAAAAGAGAAGACCACATCTTTGAGCCAGTCCAGAGACAGGAAGCGATCCACCAACAGGTCCCCTGACCTTTATGCAGACACAAGCCTTCTGACACCTGAGCCGAAACAGACAACCCCCTCTCATTTACCTACTAGCAAGTAAGTATTGATTATATTTGAATAAAAACATATTTTATAGGTCCCTAAAGCACTGCAGAAATGGAAATCCGATCTTGATCAACCCAGTAATTTGTTAAATTACTTCATCTTTTTTATTTAATATCCTTTAAGATCTTCAGAGAGAACATCTTCCAGACAAACACCAGACACTCTGTCCAGGAGAAGCTCAGCTAGCAATGCTTGGACTTCGGTAGGAACTCGGTTGCTCTCTCTGTCAGAAGCTGATACAATCAGAGGTCAAAGTAGATGTGTGCAAACAAAGTGAGCATTAAAATAATGTTGCTTTTTTTCTTTAGGAACTTCCCTCTGTTGATCAGAGGTCTATGGATGAAGACAAGGATGAAGAGGAGAGGAGTGAGAGTGGTAACTATTCACATACACAGATCAAAGCATGCAGAAACTACTACTTACAGTTAGCCAGCAACAGTTACAGTAGTTGAAATGGTAAATCGAATTAATCCAGTTCTTCTTGATGTATTTACTCATAAGCTGCTGCAGGAGACATCGAAGCCCCCGACTCCTCAGAGTCCAGTACCTCACAAAGCGACATAGTCATCATTCCACCAAAACGAAAAATAAAAAAGGTACTTTAGACTACTTTTACTTTGGACCTTGGGTAATGCAGTAAATAAATACAAACATGGTTCTCTAAACTTCAGGGAGACAAACTGAAAGTCGAGATTCTGTCGCTGACGTTTGAACCGTCATCACATGTGGCGTTGGATGAGTCGGTGCAGCGGGTTTACGTGGAGTATCGGCTGGTAGGGGTTCCCATGGAAACGACAGAGACGCCGATGTCCCTCCGTAAACCCATGGAAGGGGAGGAAATTCACTACAACTTCACACGAGGTGGGTTGTGGATTTGTATGTTTCATAGCCAAGATCTTTTATTAATATCATTCTAATGTCTGTCTGTGATTCTTAGTGATCTATGTGGATGGTTCTCAGTCAGCTCCACTTAGACAGTATCTCTACACAATGCTGGAGGGCACTGACCCCAACCACGGCAGGTAGTTTTGTTTGTTTTTTGCATCTCTCTATACAGTATCACAAACATCATATAACTCTCTGTCTGTGTTGTGGCAGGTTAAAGTTTACAGTAGTCAGTGAGCCTATGGACGATGACGACGAGTGTATGGATGTCGGACATGCTTTTCTGGACTTACAGGAACTGCTGCTCACAGGAAATGATATCATCGAACAACAAATAGATAGTAAGTGTTGTCAGTGAGAATTATTATTATGAAATTGTGAAATTGTGGTGTTTTTGTTCATAATTTCCCAGCCTGTGTTTTATTTTCTTCTAGTCATGAGTGTTGATGAAGACAAGGAGGTGATAGGAAATCTAAAAGTGTCTCTGAAAGCTGCAAAAGCTCTGACTGGGATATATCAGGAGTTTCAGCAGAAGGATGAGAGGCAAGAAGAAGCGAAAGATGAGGAGGAGAAGGAGGAGACAGAAGAAGATCAAGAGGGAGAGAAGGAAAAAGATCAGATACAAGTAATAGATTATGATGACAGTGACTTCTACTGAATGAGATAAACAGGGAACTTGTCCAAAGCATTATGAAGGAGCTACTGTCAGTTTGTAGTATGTGTATATTATTATTATTATTATTATTATTATTATTGTTGTTGTTTTTGTTATTATTATTATTATTATTATAGAAATCAAATTAATAATCAAATTATTCCTTCATTTTTGCTTTCATGTGTGCACTATATAATACGTGTAGTGAAAGAAACAAAAGCTTTATTTATCCAGATTGTTAAGAATAACTGTTGTCATTAGTTGCCAGTATGTTGTACTGAGCACTGTATCCTTCAAATTGTAAAAATGACTGAATAAACGACTGAATCGTCTTCAAAGACTATAGACTTCCGGCATCTGATTGACAGCACACCTGATTCAGGTGATGAGCAGTGGGCGGGGATAACGGGAAAACAAGCAGGAGAGCAGCGATGAGGGATTGGTGGTGCTGCATTAAATGCAGTTTAAATGTATCGGATTTTTAGGATTTTGAACACTAACTATAATTACAGTTATATTAAATAGTTTTTTTAGTATTATAGTAATAGAGGTTGTTAGAATAGTAATGATGAATAATATTCCGTTTGTATTCTTGCCTGCGCTTCCAAGTTCGCCAGGTTAAGTTCCCACCGCAACTGAAGGCGCCATCAAACAGGAGACCTGGCGGTAACGGCTGAGGCTTGTCACACTTTTAAAGTCTTCGAACAACGTTTAGAAGAACGTGGGGACGTTTCTCGAGGCCGCTGGAAGCAGAAAGATAGACTTTTTGACGTTTGTGTCGGCGTGACGCTATTCGCCGCTAAGCTACTTGAAACTGCGGAGCTCTAAATCCAAAGGCTGGCGCTGAAAGTTTGGTTAGCATTAGCTTAGCACATAAGCTCAGCCATGGTAGGTAACGTTGTGTACGTGGGCTCACTAGCTCCCAGTGGCGCTAGTTGAGAATTACCTTTTTAATGATTTTAGTTTAGTGGCATTTCTCGCCGTCGTCTAACGGTCCAGTGCTTGTGGCTAACAGAAGGAGACGATGCCGGTGGTGAAGCACCAGCAGGCCAGTCAGCTGCTTCATAACAAGTTCGTTGTGGTGCTGGGCGACTCCAGTGAGTAGCGTTTACGCCGTCCTCCTCGTTCAGATGATGATTCAGGTCAAAAGGTTGCGTGCCGCGTCATTACAGCATGTGCACGTGCGTTTCCCCCCCAGTTCAGAGGTCCGTGTACAAAGACCTCGTCCTGCTGCTACAGAAGGACAAGTATCTCACCTCGGCTCAGCTCAAGAGAAAGGCAGGGGCTCGCCTCATTTAGCACTGATTCATAAAAAACTGCATTTCCTGAAAGATCTGAATTATTTGGTGCTCTTTCTTTCTGTGATCCAATCTCAGGGTGAGATGAGCTTCGAGCAGGACTGTCTGGTGGAAGGAGGGAATCTCGGTGAAATGCACAATGGGACGCAGTACCGGGAGGTTCGGCAGTTTCGCGCCGACCATCACCTGGTCCGCTTCTACTTTGTGACCCGCATCTTCTCTCGCTACATGCTGAGCATCCTACAGGACTTTCGCAATGGCCCGAAACCAGATGTTGTCATAGTCAACTCCTGCATTTGGGATATTTCAAGGTGGGTTTGTGAAGAAAAGTTATTTGTTGTAGTAACATTATTACTTTCAGTACAACAAATACTTGTTTGATGTTCATTCTTCATGAAACTGGGCTGGCAAAGAATTTACACCTGGGTGATTATCTATATAGGGATATGACACTTTTTTTTAGTGATGTAAAAATGTATACTAGTATTCTAGTTGGTGGTATGATAATGGCTTCGTGTCACAGTTATGCCTGTGTTTGGTTTTGATAGGTACGGTTCTAAATGGACTGATGAGTACAGAGAAAACCTGCGTCGGTTCTTTGATGAGCTGAGTGTGAGTCTGCCAAAGGAAACTCTGGTCATTTGGAGTCTTACCATGCCGTTGGGAGAGAATATCAAAGGTGGTTTCCTGGTGCCTGAGGTATGACACCAGTAACAAACCATGTCATAGGTGCGCACGCAGATACACAAGACTGAAAACATTACCTCTTGTAACCTTAGAGCTAATGTCAAGATGTGATGAGTCGAGTGGTGCGTAGCACTGAGTAGTGTTTCGGAATCAGTTGTTCCCTTAGCGGCACAACTTAAACACGGGTACAGAAGACAGCAGTTACAGACTTTCTTCACAAATATAATTAATTGACTCTGTAGAGAGTCTTAAATTAGATTTGATTCATTTATTTACATCTGTATCACTACTGAATTACTATAAATTTTAATATAAAATGTGTCTGACACATTACCTGGGTTGGTTAACAAGTAGCCACATATTAAAGTGTCATTGGACAAGAGCTCAAACCCTTTACACTTTAAATCTAGCTGCTTGCCCACAAGAAATTCCACATAAGCAATATATGTTGGAATTACGTGCCATAAAGTCATATATTCAGTACATTGCAGAATCAAGTTTGTCACTGGAAGTGTATTTCAACAAATAATACAATATGGTTAATTAATAATGTAAGTGGAGAGTTTCCCCTTTAGACTCGGTTAACCTTGACATGTTTTCTCGGCTTCTGTATTGCTACACAAACCGTTGCCCTTCTGGGACAATCAAACTGCTTTTTCACCCCCTCGCCTCAGATTGCGCACAAGTCATCCCACCTGCGTTTTGATGTGATTGAAGCCAATTTCTACAGTGGGACCCTGGCTGATACGTATGGCTTGGATGTGTTGGACCTCCACTTTCTCTTCCGCTTCTCGCTGCAGCATCGAACAAGCGACGGAGCCCACTGGAATGCTCTTGCTCACCGCAAGATTACCTCCTTGCTGTTGCAGCATGCTGCGCAGGCATGGGGTGTCATTATGAACTGTCCTCTGGTTGCTGTTGGTGAGGAACTTATGCATACTGCTATAGCAGAGTGGTGTTTTTCATACTGTGTAACGACTGCAAAAAAACCTTGGATACAGACGTTACTGTAGCAAAATCTAGTGCTAATTATGTTTAAGGTTTTTTTCCAACATGCTGTCTTTTTAGAACATCCTGATCAGCAGCAAACCACTGAAAAAGCTACCAAACCTGCAGGTGAGCCTTAGTTTTAATATTCACAGACTGTCTAGAAGTGAGAATGGCAGGAGGGGAAAAAATAACAAAAATTTTTATGTTATTGAATCACTGCAGTCGCTATGTCAAATACAGACATTGCAACAACTTCACAAAGTTAGTGAAAAGAAGTAGTAGTAGAAGACATTGCAACAACTTCACAAAATTAGTAGAAAGAAGTAGAAAGTCTAAATATTAAAATAGAAATGTTAAAATAGAAATGTAACACCTTTTTTGACAAATGGCTAATCAGATATTTGGCTCCAGTGGCGAGAAGAACCTTCTCACCTGCACAGTAGAGTGTAGCCAACTGGTAATAAGTTGACATTGCTGCCTTTTCAGGGGCGCGTAAATCAGCACGTGCTCCCATGCACCACTTCCCTCCCAAAACCAACCATTTCTTCAATATGGGTGAGCTCTTGTTTAGCTCTCTTTGTGTCGAAGGGAAAAGTTCAATTGTAACATTCAAACTTTTGCTTGGTTCACTCTTTGGTGATTGAACTATGAACTTGTTGGGCACTGGATAAGGTCACGCATTTTTTTTTTTCCTTCTTTATATACATTTGCTCATCATTTAATCTTTCCACATCCGTTTCCTCCATTTCAACCCAACCCCCCCCCCCCCCCCCCCCCCCCCCCCATTTAACAGGCACATACCCAACACCAAGACCTTACAGCAATTTCCCACCGTTTGACTACTTTTGGAACAACAACATGCAGCTGCATCATTTCAATGCTGTTACAGCTTACAGACCTATCGCCCCACCGCATCCTCACCTGCCACCCCACAGATACCATTATGATCAATGGAATTTTACAGGTAAATGTGTGACAGAGCAGACCAATCAGGTCTATATACGTTCAGCTGGATTCTATTTAGACTTTAGAATTGAATTCAAATTTCCTGTGGATCTTCTGATCTGATTATTGAAGGCAGCTTATTTACGTATTTGTTTTGTCCTGCAGGTTATGTCTACAACCATCCCCCTCGCTTTGATCCCTACTTGGAGCATCACCATCAGTATGTGATGAGAAGCAGACACGCCAGACACTACTATGCTCCATATGCTCCTTACAGACCCAGCCACTACACCCGTCGTGGCCGAGACTACTGAGTCCGTTATCAGTGTTCCTTGATTTCCTACCTGGTCAGAGTCAATTTAAAACATACACACATTGGTTCCCTTCCCATTTTGTGTGTAATTTTATATCTTTGATTTGTACACTGACCCCAAATTGATGTTTTATTTGATTTTATATATTTTGCACTTGAAATTCTATTAAAGTAGATTTTAAGATTTAAGGACATCTAATTTGGCTTGTTTTAAAAAGTAATCACGTGTTAGTTCCACAATACATTTATATAAATTGTGATGTTCGTTAAAAATAAAGATTAAGTGTCTTGCATGCAAACAGTTTTAGATTAGTTTGTTAAAGTGTAATAAGATATTTCCGCTACATTCATTGTAGGATGTTGATTGAAGCTGCAGTGACCTCAACCAAGATCAATTTATTAGGTTCACTTGCACAGTTGAATTCAATCCAGTACAGCCAACCTTCATTTAAAGCTCATTTTATAAGGTTAGGATCTCCATTTTAAATTGGGAACTGTCAGTTAAGCCATACATTTGTACCTACATACATTAATGGTACATTGAGTATAAAAAAACACTAACCTAGTGAAATATAGGACATGGAACCCTAAAGTAGCTAACCTGTCATGACATCGGCAAAAGGCAGGCAGGTGTAACATTTAATTAATTGAAATCTGAAACTTCCACACTTTGCACTAGTTTAATTTTGTTTTAATACAAGTACAAAAGATACAAAGGAAAAAGTGAAGAGGTGCAAGTACAGTAAAAATGACATACTAATTTCCATTACATGACAAAAGTGGTGCATGAAAACTATTAGTAATAAACACGAGACCGTTGAAATGTGACTCAAGTTTAATTTAAGTGGACTTAAATAAAAATCAGTCTTGTGTCCATCATTGTATTAGTGCTTTAATGTTACAAAAATTTGGGGCCATTTCCTGAGAATAGTGAAAAGCAGATGTGGGAAAACAGACAAGAACATCAAAAGTGGAAACTAATGAGAATAAAGAAATGTGCTGTTAATTGCAGCTTTGGACCAACATCAAGTTGCCTTATGCCATCAGGAGGCGGTGCACTTGCTGCAGCTGCTGTTGAGACAGGACAAGGCGGTGGACTTGTTCCTGGCCAGCGGTGCACGGAATGGAAACGCGTCCTACAAACACTGTTCCTCCCTGCTTCTCCTCTTTGGCCTAAGGAACAACACAAATTGACATATTAAGTGCTGGAACATTCCAGACAGGTAGTTGGGTGTTGTGTGGTTATACCTTAACAAAAGAGGAAACTGGGAAGGTGGCAAAGTCTGAGGAGGCCTTCGCACCAGGCTGGTAAGAGACTACGTGTTCAGCTACTTCTCCCTGAAACACAAAATGGTTTTTGGTTTTGGTGACTATCATCTCATATACCAGGTAGGTAGAACCACTGAAGCCCTGATTTTACCTTGAGTTTTTCCAGAGCGTCTGAGAGGTTCTTCAGTCTAGCTGTCTGTTCCAGCAGCTGAGCACTGGCACTAACTGAAAGCAGAGCAAAGAGAAAACAAAGTGGTAGACTAAGCTGAGAGAGCGAGCCCAGAGAGAGTGTAAAAACTGCCACAAACCAACACACCTGCAGTCTTCCCGGTGATATCCACCACCTTGACCTCTGCGCTCAGCTTGAGCAGGGTTGCCAGCAGTTGGTCTGTCCTGCGATAGATGCCCGTGTTTAGCCCCTGTGGTGGCATGGAGCTGTCTTTGGGAACTTGTGGCAGTTTAGGAGGACAGAGTGGAGGCAGTGATGCCAGCTGTGCTCTCATCTTCTCAGCCTGTAGAGAAAACACTAGGTTACTGTAACCACAGTCAAATACACAGCTATTCAGTATGTTATCAATAGTTTAGTAGTGAGTTTATTTTAGAGCTACATGTACCCTCTGGTCACAGTCTTTAAATCACCTAATCTCTGAATAAAGAAACAGATTTGCAGTAAAACTGTTTCAATCCCACTACAAGTGAATGTACCTTGATCCTGTTGTTTTCATTCTTGAGGTGTTTGATGCTCAGCCTCTGAGCCTCAACCTGCTGCCTGAGCAGAGGCGAGTCCACCACCTGCACTGAGCCTGCCATGGATGGAGACAGACCTGCTGGGGTAAGACAGTGCAAATGTCATCATGGCCTTCTGGGGGTTTCCTTTGCCCTTTTTCCCCAAAACTGAAGGACTACTTTGAAACGTATAATGAGAATAGATTTACAACTATTGCAGTAGCTCAAATCTTACAATTTCTTTTTAATGGAGTTGAGTTAGAGGCCATCACCTATTTAAATTATACACATAGTAATTACCTCCTGCAGAGCCCTGAACAATGGAGGCAATTCCAGACGCAGCTGGGCCTCTCAGGCCTTCAATAGTCATCTTTGATTGGCTATTGATGCGTTGTTTCAGCTCTGCCTTTTCTGCCTCAAGCTGGTCAATATCAGCTTGTAGAGCGTCCATTGTTTCCTCAAACTCCCTGAAGATAAAAGGAATAATGAGTGAAGAATTGGGGGGGGGGGGTTAGAATAGAAGGTGAGAGGTTGTGTCAAACGTGAAACTTACTTTTCTTTCTTCTTCAGCAGGGAAAGATTCTCATCTAGTTTAGTCTGAATCTTCTCAACTCGCTCATCTGCATCCTTGGTGGAGGTGTCCAGCTTCTTCTCCAGAAGGCTCAGACGGACGTTGGCCTCGCTTAGCTCCTCACCCTGACAGAAAGCGTGAAAGCAATCACCTTTGGATGAATCCAACAGCAGACAGTGAGTCTTTGCAGTGTTTCTTGTGTTACCTTAATCTTGAGAGACTTCTTGAGCTCCTTGATGACTGTCTCTCTGTCTTCTAGTTTAACTCCTAGACCTTCAGCGTCAGTCATCTCCGCTCTGACAGTGGATGCTCTCACCTCCACAGGTGGAGTCTGAGGACACAAGGAAATTTTAAGACGAGAATAAGAAAGGAATTGTAATGTGCAGATTTCAAATTGAAATGTCATAAATCAGTGTGAAAATAAGCACATACCATGCTCTGAGGTTTGTCAGCATCATATTCTCCTTCCTGCATGGCTGTCGCCATCTTGTTCATGGTAGCAATGACTGAGCTGCAAGACTGACGCAGACACTCAGGGCCGTTCAGGCCATGGGAGCCATATACCTGGGGGGTTGGAGAATTAGAAAACAATTACATGGCAGCACCATATAGCAAAATGTCCATAGATTAATCATATACTGTGCTAAAACAGTAAGGTCACAGGTTAGGAGTACAACAGCCAAGAATGATCTGATCTCAGCAGGACAATTAAATTTAAGCTGCTTTTTGTAGGAACCTTTTTTCCCCAAAACACTATTAAAAACAGCAAACGTGACACTACCTGTTCCACAGCCTTGCCAGTGATGTCCTCTAGTTTAAGCGCACTGAGTCCCTCCTGTTCTGCCAGTGGAGCAACCATCTGAGCACCAGCTGCTGCCACCTCCTGCAGTACAGCCACCACCCTAGTCAGCTGGCGCCGGCACTCAGTCAAAGTCTCAGACACCTGCCAGGTGAGAATAGAAACATTAGTTAAACACATACTATGGACCAGTCATCTTTGCATATATGCATGCTGCTGTACCAAGTACCTGTGGTCCAAAGCTCACAGCAGCAGGAACTCCAACTACATCTGTTCCAGGCATGCGGCGACGGATCTTCTTACAGAACTGTCTGATGTCAGAGCAGGAAGTGTCTAGGTCCTTCAGAAGCACAGACAACACAGAGCTCTCCTGCCCCGCTGCAAGGAAGGCTCGCAGACGAGCCACCTCCACTCCCATACAGTCCAAGGCACTCTGGCTAAACTGGAGGTGAGAGAGTGGGGTCGGTCACGACTAGGAAACCCTAGTCCTATATTCACACATATTATACGTTTTTGCCACAGCCTATAGATATAGAGATTATAATATCTAAAGTAAATCTGTTTACTGAAGGACCTTAAAGTACCTTGATGTGGTCACCCAGCTGCACCGTGCAGTCCTCACTTTGATCTGTCAGGTGGACGCTGTACAGTTGCTGGACGGAAAAAAAAACAAAAGTTTATCCATCTGTTCTTTTAATCATGTGTACATTCCACTGTTAATCAGTGAGAATAAAAGCCCTGACATGGCAGAAACACCTTTTATTACCTGATAGTACTTAATGGCCTTAGTCAGAGGTTCCACTTGGACAGTCTCGTCTAATTGGTCCTTATGCAGCAAATCAATTAAATAATCCAGAGAGCGCTCGTGGAAGCTCATTTCAGAGTAGAGTGTACCCATACGCTTAAACACCTCCACGCTGCAGGAACTCAGAGCCCTACAAACAAAGCCGGCGGCAGAATACACGACTCAGCAAGTTCATAATGAGACACTGGCTTTTTATTGTGACAGTGATGAACTTACTGTTCATATTTGTGCAGGGTGCTCTGCAGCAGGCTGAGGGAGTAGACCAGGCCTGAGGCAAAGCTACGCTGCTCTCCTGGAGGCCCTCTGAGGCCCGTGCCCTGGACCAGGTTCCCGTTCAAGTCAAACTTCTCCTGGGCCTGTTTACTGATCAGCTCAGCCTGTAAGATACAAGATTATGAATACAGAGGGAAAATAAGCTGAGCTACAACGCTATCAACGTCACACAACTACACACCTTGCATATGAGCCTGGGAATGAGCAGAAGCACCAGAATACAGTCGTGATCGCCGCCATGACGGAGAAAGGAGTCTGGCATGAACGAGGTGAGGAGGGACACCTGTCTGTTTGACTGAGCCACTTCCATTTTCCTCAGCTCCATCTCAATCGCCTATAGAGTAAAGTTAGGTTACACAATAGAAGACAATACGCTTGCAAAGGTGTTAACACTGTTAAATGGTCTTGATGCACTTGCTCTACCTTGGCATAGGCTTTGGTCTCTGCAAACTTAATCTTGAAATCAAACAGTTCCGCAGGCGGTTGCTGAACCTGCTCAACATTGGCATTCTGCTGGCTGGTCAGTTCTCTGTTGGCATCCTGTTGTATGGAACACAAGCACAGGCTGTGTCAGGGCATCTGCTTGCACGGAATTGCAGCCCAGGCTGTCACATTAAGAGCTTTTTCTAGGAGCGCGTGTGGTGCATGTTCTTTTCACCCACCTGTAGGCTGGCAGTCAGCTCTCTGTATTTGTTGATGGTCTGCTGATAATCAGCTACAGTCTCCTGGGCAGCCTCCACCCTTTTTTCTGCCTCTCTGACCTTTGCACCACTCAGGTCCACCTGCTCCCTCAGCTCCATCTCAGTCTCTCTGGCATTCTCCTGGAGTTCATCATTCATCTCATTGATTGCCTCCTATTGGTGCATAAAGACGACACAGGAACGATCACAGGCTGGGACTGAACTTTCAATTACCTCCATTTTTAGATCTCATGTTTACTAACCAGGTCAGTCACAGTTTCTCTTAGCTCTCGGACTTTCTCTTCCAGGTCGAGGTTTCTTTCTGTCAGGGTTTCCACCATCTCTTCTGATCCAAGAGCAGCATCCACCTGGTGCAAGCGTCCACACAGAAAGTATATCAAGACATAAACAATCCAATATTTGCTGTGTTTTGTAATAAATAATAATAATTATTAATACTAATTGAACTTTATTGATCCCACATTAGGGACATTAACCTCTACCCATCCCCTGAGGGGAGCAGTGGGCAACCACATTGAGGCGCCCAGGGAGCTAGTGCCAAGTGTCTTACTTAAGGACACACTTGGCGCTCTGGTGGGCTTGAACCTGGGACCTTCCGCTTCCCTAGCCAATGCTCTAACAACTGAGCCACCAAGCCACATACTTTTTGTACTTTTACTTGTTTTAACTTGTACTTTTACTTGTTTTAACTTGTTTTAATGAGTATTGGGTCACTTGGTGTGAACATATATCCAGACTGTACCTGCTCCTTCAGCTCGTCTATAGTGGCTTCTGCCTGCTTCATTTCTTCCTGCAGTTTCTCTTTCTGCGTTCTCAGAGTCTCCAGCTCAGTGTTCTTCTTTTCCATCTGCTTCTGCAGCTTCACATGCTCCTGTTTCTCTGAGGCAGAAAGGTCACGCATTCTAGGACAAAACAGGAAATAAAACAAGATTTGTTTAATGGCTGCCGGTCAAAGTGCTGACTCCTTTAACTCCATGCTCGGCCTCTTCTTTAGGAGCTGTACTCGAAGTTTCTAGACTGACCTGACCAGTGCCTCCTTCAGTCTGCCATTCTGCTCCTCCAGCTGTTTGACATGGTAACTTGATGCGGCACCATCTGTGCCTGCACCAGGAGAAATGTTGCAGAGTTAGAATCAGAATAACACAGACACAGGAGAGAAAATTTTTCAGTGAGTGAGTTGAGTACAAACCTTTCTCAGATATTTCATGCCTAAGAATCTCAAGGTCCATGGAGAGCTCCTCCACCTTCTCCTTCAGTGTGTCCACTTCCACTTGCAGAGACTCTGCCCGCTCTTCAGCCATCTCTTTGTCCAGTGTGGCCATTTCGATGGCATCTGCTGTGTCAGACATCTCCTCCATGTAACGGTCCTTAGCCTCCTGTGCCTCACGTGCTTCCTGGGTGAAAGTGGTAGAAAAATGGGCATTTTTGAGAAGAGCTAGTAACCATGTATTGGTAATACCATAAAAAAGTTTTAATCCTAATCCTGTTATAATTCAAGTATTTTATTTTGCCATGTACCCTCTTGGCTTCTTTGAGTTGTTTCTGCAGCTCTGCCTGTTGCTCCTGCATTTTGGTTTTCCACTCCTGAAGCTGCTCCAGCTGGATCTTGTGTTTCTCCAGCTCCTTCAGCTTGGCCTTGTCCTCAGTCCTCTTCATTTTCAGCGTTTCCAGCTTCTCCTCGAGATCCTTGACTTGAGCTCGGAGTGACTCTTCTTCCTATGGAAAGATCAGTGGAAAATATGGTAAGGAACAATGAGACAAAGGGACAGTTAAGTGAGAGACACTGGTGTCATGTAAAGAAGTAAGAAAGTGTTTTGAGAGAGTAAATATATCACTGATCAAGTCTCAAGTGATACATGTAAATTCCCCACTTTAATAAACGAGTTGTGTAATTAAGTTAATTCAACTGCTTCTGCCACAACCAGATGCAATTAAGTGAAGGAAGATTTATTATTTATTATCTTCAGGTACAATGGGAGATTTGATTTGTTTTCATTCAGAAAGTGAACCCATGCAACGCCACCATTAAGTTTAATAAGAGGAGATTACGAGTGAGAAATAATTACAATTGAGAAAAACCTGAGTTTGTTAGTACACACATGCCATGTATCATCCACATGCATGTAGCCATAGGAAAACTCTACCTGCTTGGAAATGGCAGGTTCCGCCTGATGAAACGGAAAAAGCTCATTACAACCAAACGTAGGACGGAAACACAGTAACATGATGGGGAGGTGACACACTGACACAGCTTCAATACAAGAGCACAGGCTCATCTGTGATTATGGGTGGATGTACTGTGGGCACCAAGACAAACCCTGAAGCTGTCAGTGACTCACCTTGCTTGGTGTAGCTGGAACAGTGGCTACTGCAGCTGCAGGCGTCCCGCTTGGCTGAGGCACAACAGGTGCTCCCAGGGCACCCTGGTGTGACAGGCTCGCCTCACTGACATCACCGGACAGAGAGGAAGACAGGCTCTCACGAGATGCCTGGTGACAAATATCAATATGTCAGTGGAAGGGAACAGCAAAAGCTGGGGAGTGAAAAAATTAACTAAAGGACGGCACTCTCAAAATAATTAATACAGTATGTGAAGGTTAATACACAATCCAGGTGACAAAACCAGGGATTCTTGGTCCAGTGTGAGGGCTTTGATTTCCGCTGTAGAGTGAACAATCACCTATTCCCAGATCAATCATTCCACCTTCAGACCATAAACAGTGTTGTTGGAGCACTAGTAGAACCCTGGGCATGAACCATGAAGACCTAAACATCCACCCATCAGTGAGGAAACGCTTCACCACATTTCCCCGTGATGCAGCAGGTGAAGTAGTTAAACAGGACAGAGCGTACCATGGATGTCAGGCTGTAGCGGCTGTGGGGGCGCACAAGGAGCGAGGGGAGGGAGGTAGCAGGCATGAGACGTGGAGTACTCCACTGCCATGTGATCATAGACACCATGTTAGGACTCTGAAGGACTAACCTGCTTATTACAAAAACCCTGTAATACCATTATTTACCATTATAGACATGCATCTGTTCATCGGTTTTATCAGCATCGTGATTATGTTTGTACTATTTTCAATATGCGCACAAATGCACTTCCAAGTTAACTCTGGATTTTAAAAATAATTAGTAAACTTTTACTAGAAACGTAAAACCCTCCAGATTTAAGTAAACAGAGCCTTCTGAAATTATAACTTTTGTTAAACAAAAAAATGTACTATGTCCAAAAATATACTGGCCTCAGACGTTCAAATAAAATAACAATGTTTACAGAATTAACAGTTGTTTGAAGTGATTCTGTTTCAAAAGGTATCGAACCACCTCCCCTGGCTGCTTCAGACGGGCTCACCTTAGCAGAGCGGCGGGTAGAGGACTGAAGAGGAGGTGAGTTGCAGAGAACAGAAAGTAACACACGAACAAGTATTGAAGCAAGATAAGAGATTACAAGCATATCAGAAACATACAAGCATGTTAATTTATCATCAATGATCATAGGTTTGGCTGCATGCACAGTTTTCAAAAGTAATCAAAAAAAGTGATTTTTATAATCCGAAGCATCAAAGTGCGAATTCATGCAACAGCAGTATGTCACTGGATAGTGAGGAATGACAAAGACACCATCACAATGACACCATGACTCTCTGAGTGATGCCATCAAATAAATGAGAATGATGTGTTTGGTGTATGAAACAAAAAATTGACTAAAACATAAATTACATTTATAATTTATAAGTGATGTCTTTATGTCCCGTGCAAACGACACATTAGAGAGTGCACAAAAACAGAAGATGAGTGGCCTCATTAGTGTGATTACAACATCCAAGGCAAAGCAAATGTGCTAAATTAAAGCATTTCTACCTTCTTAATGCTCACAGGTGTCTGCAAAAGGTTTTCAGAACAACACAAAGGAGAAGTCATTTTGAGGCTAAACAGAAATGTGGTTCATCCCACTGGAAAGAAAATAAATTAAAATGGAAATGTGGCGGGTCCAGTGTTCAGGCTGTAAGCTGTCAAGTTGTTTTCTTGATCAATAAGAGGAGAAAAGGCATATAATGAATTATATAGAGGAAACACATGAGCAAAACTAAGCTTCCTTGATCCACTGGCACAGTTCTGCCAGAACCCAATAATAACTATAACAGTAATAATATTGAATAACAACTCTAACAACTTTAAAAGAATTAAAAGAAATAACTCTAGTGTGCGTAATGGTGACCCACCTGTTTCGATGTTTTAGGAGTCTCTGGAATATCTGGAGGAAACAATATAGAAAACATTATTGATTAGTTGCTTTTTGATGGTTGCACTTCAGATTCAGATGCAGTTTTTACTCACCCTTTTGCTTGGACATTCTGGTAATGCCAGACTCAGGGGCATCTGGTGACGTTGCAGCAGAACCGTCCTCCACCACCTGGATCTACACCGACAACAACAAACCCACAGGTGTGATCAGAATAACAAGGACAAAGCAGTACCTGTTCCTTTATTTGGAGCAAATAGAGAAATAGAAAGCTTTATATAACCTAAGAAACAAAGGTAGCATTCATAATACAGGCTTATGTTTCATTAGACAATTAGACAAATCCTTACACAGCTTTGTCTGTGTTGACAGTCATCAATCCCAACCCATCTGCCAAACCTTCATGTAACTAACCTGGGACTGTCTGACAAATATCCCATGATTTTCCTCACAGGTGAAGTAGCGTTTCCCCTGCACAGTCCCATCGTTCTTGCCTTTGGGCTCATCAAGTATGACGCCAACCCATTTTCCAGAGGCAAAGAGGGTGGCACCGATGTAGGCAACAGTTCCGCGCTGACCCTTTCCTGTCACCTCTACTATAGAGCCGATCTAGAAGAAGTAAGTCAAATACAAGACAGAATAAGTCAGAGAGGTCATACACCAATTAACAATAAGAATTCAACTACCTACCTTTGGAGGTTTACCACTCTCCACTGTTCCTGCACTGCTCATTTTGCTGATCAGTGGGCTGGTCAGCTAGAGAATTTGGAGGGAGAGAAATTGAGACATGTGGGTCATTTGAGAAGAAGGAAAATAAAATTTGGTCAACACTGAATGAGGAGAAATATAACACAAGTTGGGAAGAAGCAATATATAAAAGCAATGTCGACGAATTCATGAGATGCATAAGTGATGTGTTTATATTCTAATCTTAGTCAACGTGCATAATTTTTCTACGCTGAGACAAACAATTTCATTGCAGCGCTTATTCACAGCTAGAGGAAGTTGTTTTAACTAATTAATAACCAAAACTGAAACTAATAACAAAACAGCTTCAAGCATTTACTAAAACTTGATACTTTGTGTTTGCTGATATTTGTGACACTGATGGAGATCAGATCACAGTAAGACCAACTGATGCAAAATTTGCAAACTGCACAATCATTTTTTTTCTTAACTGCAGCTTTAGCTGAAAAATTGTCAGGTCTGCAAAGTTCCCAAACAAACAACATTTATGCCTTGCTATTCACCCTGCCCTAGCTATTAAAAGCAGTTTAAGAAGACTCAAGTCCACAGAGCATGCTCATGCACAAAGTCATATGTCCTAGACCACAATGGTTTTCCTATTAAACAAGCTCTGTTCAAACAAAGATCCCCATTCAACACAAACTAGGACTGTGGCAGGATATAATCCTTTTTCTGGGACGAGGAGGACATGTGAATTCAAGCTGCCTCACACTTTTACACCATAAGGTAAAATACAAGATAGAAATGGCTCATCGCTGCTCCATTACGAAAAACTGTCCAGCAGAATCCTGTAGAATAAATACTATTTAAAATTAGACCTGCGCTGTTTCTATGCTTAAGCATAAGGACGTGTCTTCTACAGGATGATCTAGGATCACCCAAGTCGCATTTTTCTGATGAAGGCAGAATATACAACAATGTAAATGATGCATCCATTATACCGTGAGTACTAAACTTTTTATCATGTTCATGTGAGAAGATCTACATATTAAAATTAATATTAATTTCTTTAAACATTATTGAATATTCTGTATCTAGGTTACTCACCCTGGGGGTATAAGAATGCCGTCTGTTTAAAGCCATAATTAATATGTGTGAGACCGTTCCACTGGATACAAATACAGTGCTAATGTTTCTTTACTTTCACATGCCCTCCTCTTCCAAGAGAGCAGAGTAAAGGCAGGATTTCAGGGAGGGGTCCTAGTGCTGCTGCATCATGAAACGTAACAACATAGGGAGGGCAATATCCAGCTGTGTTCCTGCCCATGGGTGTTTATTTTACAAGGAGCCACTTTCAAAATGAGTTTCCTGCACAAAACCTCCAACGTGGCAGTTGGACTCGAAATCTTGTATTTCTTATGTATTTAGTATTTCCACTTCATTGAATATTCAAATGAATAACATCATCTGAGTAGTTGCTAAAAAAATTCAAAGAAATAATAAACCCTTTGTTACCCGTAGACCTTCTTGGTATTAGTATTTATAAGGCTGCTAAATTATTTACAGGATTTGCGTTTATTCTGTCATGTAAGAAAATATAAGGAACGATACTCTACAGCTTCATTTCTTTGGCATAAGTGTGAAAGGGACAAACGTCATAAAGCACATTCAAGGTAAGGCTAAACGTTATTCTGCCCAAGCTTGCGTTGAAATTTTACACTTGCAGATTTCCTGCTATTGACATTTCCGTTATACTTGACGTGTCGTCTATCTTTAATAAGCCATTAACTTGTCAGACTACACCTGGCCTTAGGTGGATTAGCTTTACAGCTAGCTAACGTTGAGACGGAACGAATGGGCACAGCTGTAGCAGTTAGCACGCAAACAGACGTCCGCTAGCAAACTGCTGTTGATGGGCTAACACTAACTTGCTAGTAGCTTACCTGACAGACACACAGATCTCCTTTGAATAAAGTTAGCTTCTTAGAATGCGCATCCAGACAAACGCCAGCTAATCCTCTGTTGTTATTTTTTGGCACCGGCAACCTCTTCCGTTTTTGTCCTGACACTTCCTGTGATGTAATGTACACGTATTCTAAAAAAAAACCCACGTAAACTGGGAAGTGAGGTGCAGCGCCCTCGTTGGCGACATCCAGGATAATCAAGTCAGATTCCACCTTACCGATGAATTAATACCACATTTTTTTCCTTTAAAATGGCTTCACGTTGTCCCCTCTGTAGTTTCTTTCATAGTTATATTTATTTTAACTACAGCTGTGTCATCCTGGCAATTAAGAAGTTATAACTGCAACGAATAAGTTATGAATACACTATTAATACGTTTTCACAAATCTATAATAGACTTTTAGAAAAATTCACACCATTCTGGAAGTTTGGTATTTCTGAATGTTAGACCTTTAATCGTGGTGTGTTTACAGAGAGGTTAGTTAATGTGGATAAGAATGATTGGATTAGGGCTAAAACAGAGTAAAATAAGATTGTCGCGAGAAAAGGGTCAAAGTAACACAATAGGGTCAGTATTATTTAATCTACCACGTGTTACCGTAGCACTTAGCAGTATATGTCCTATTGGTATTACTTATTTAATTAACTATCAACGATCCAAACTAAATCCATTAAAATGTATTTGGGGGATAATCAATGTATTTTTAACAACGATTACTAAGGAATTACTATATTAATGAGCATCTACATTGTAATTGATTATTTGGTGATAAATGCCTAAGACCAAACATTGTCTTTCGTTTCATCTATGGACGTCTACAGACGTGAAACTATCCGGAGGCCACAGCTCAGTCGACCAATCAGGTGGCGGAGGAGACGTTGTCCCTGAACCGGCTGGCAGAGGCGCCGGGGACACGGCGACGGCGCTGACAGCGACTGGACCGAGTCCCGTTTCGCCCAACGCTCTGCTTGAAGCACGGTACAGTGTTTTATTCAGCATTTATTGCGACGTCTATTGACTTTTAAAACACTCGGTCCAAGCAAAGTTTTGTCAGGTGTTTTTTATTTGTCTTCTTTTACACACCCAGCTCTGATGGCTCGTGCGGGGCACTGAACTTCACTTCCGATTGTGACTTTCAAAATGTGTGTTTAGCAGAGTTTATCTCTTAGAGATGTTTTCGCGATGTCGCTGTTTTATTCTGAAAGGTGGCTTTTGGGCTTCCGCTGTTTGTGGCGTCCGTCGGCGAACTTAACGAGCCGCTGTCGCGGAGATGGCCAGGGGATTTAACTCGATGTTGCACGCGATTCTATCTCCGGAGCTGAGCGAAGAACGCCCGGGAGTTTGTGCCTGTGTCATTTTATCCGCACAGGGACATTTGTATTCACGTAGCGAATAAAGAAACAGAAACTCCTCGCACAGTTTTGTCTCTGCGGAGGGTGTGGAGTGGAAGCGTGACGCGTTACGTCATTCACAGCCTGGCCGTGTGCTCCTGCAGTTCAACAAGAGTCATAAACTTTCAGAACTCTCTTTATAACTAGCAGGATCAACCTGACAGCCTCATTCCGCGCGTCACCTTTGCATTTGTGTACTTCCCTCCCATGTCACGTTACCATCTATTCGTATAGCAATAACTTTCTAATGGGACGTCTCCCGGTTTCTTAGCGCACAAATACGCAAGCATATTTCAGAGCCGCAGCCAGTCTATCTGTTTGCTGATCACATAACTTTTCAGACCAGTCTCCTCTGTAATGCCGTCTCTGCTGCGCGGACCTCTTTGCCTAAAGCTGGGGCGGGTTGTTGAGGGCGTGTCTCCAACCTGACCGGGTCAGTTTTACTTCCATAATTCTAAATATTTGTTGGCGTCATACTCTAGCAATACTTTTGGAAATGGAGTCACGTTATCCATGTTTGTCTGTATTTATGGTTCTTTACCTGTTTGTAATTGTTTTTTGCAACTGTTCTTAAACCAAAGAGCCTAATGGAATTTAATGTGTTTAATATTTTAAGGAATTGTCTTAGTTTTTCCTATTTAGTTAATCACCCTCTGATTTCATTGTTCTGACCGAGTTGCTTCTGCTTCAGATGGCTGACAGGGACTTAGTGAAGAAGATGCTGCGGGCCACCCTCCAGGCCAATAAGGGCGGCCTGCCCCTGTCACGTCTGCAGGCAGAGTACAAAGAGCTGACTGGGGAGCAGATACCACATAAACAGATGGGACACAACCACCTGGACGCATTCCTGGCCAACGTGCCCTCCGTCGTCCGTGTGGAGCGCAGCCGCTCTGGGGAGGTGTGAAAACCGATCACATTGAACACTGCACTGCATCACATACGAAGGGTATTGGTGGAGGAGTCGCTCATTTGCTGGATTGCTGACCGCATTATTTTTCTGCACCTCTTCAGATGCTGTACTTTGCCTCAGGCGCCAGCGAGACGGGCCACACAGCCAAGGTGGTGGCTCGCCAGCGCACCTCCAAGAAGACGGGCCGACCCCACCTGGTTAACACACACATGAGGGTCAAACCAGCAGCACCTCTGGTGCTCAACGGTGAGATTTGAAATACCATCATGCACAGAGTATTGATGCAGGAACGCGAGGCGTATGCAGCACTTTGCACCAAGAATTGAGTGTTTCCTAATGCAGCGATGATAATAAAAGAGTTAAATGTGGTTCAGATGTGATGTTCATCATCAACACTGATTTTTACACAAACCAGCCTGTAACTGACACCACTTACTATTGTTTACTATTGTGCCTGTGGAAAAGGGATTTGGTCAACCAGAGTAGTACAAACGACACCAGTAGCAACCCATTCTTAGGGGTTATTTGAGATGGCTGAATGGATTTAGCTGCATAACATCCATCCATAGTATGTTTAGTGCTCTGAGTAATAAATTAATCCTCTGCTGTATTTTTAGTCTGCATTTTTACATAACAGAAGAGTAATCGAACTGAACCAGCTCTGTCCCAGTAGCTTTGGCCTAGAAACATATTTAGATCCACCAGCACCATCTCAAGCATCTATAACGTCTTGAACATATGCAAGCCTTATTCAGATCTCTTGTATAGCAGGTGCTATTGTGTTTCAGTCTTATTATTGCTATTGTGTTCACCAGAACTTATTGTGAAGGTGCAACACTGCCAAAATGCTCCATTTCTGCCCGACCGGTTGTGGATGAATGACCAACCTAAGAATATCACTAATGCATGCACGCACACATACGCACACACAATTTTTGGGGGTGTCAGGGTGTTAGTTAGCACACAAACCTTTGTACAGTCCTACCGCACCACTACCACATGCAAACATGCAATCACACAAACAACACACACACACGTTTGTCTTGATCCATTTTTCTATTTGTAGCAAACACTTGCACCTCCGCTAAACCGTGAGGCGACAGAACATTCTCAGAGAGCCAGAGGAGGAAGTGCAGGGGAGGAGAGAGAGAGACAGAGAGCGAGAGAGAGGCAGACGAGGAGAGAGGAGGAGTGGCAGCGAGAGTCACAGCGAAAAGAAGCACATAGGGATGCTGAGATGTGAAGGAGGGAGGGGGTGGACAGATGACAGAGAAGGAAGGAAGGAGGGGTGAGAGTGTAGGGTTTGAGGCTGATGCACACTATAGCAGCTGACAATCAGCTGCGAGCGAGGGGGAGCTGAAATCAGGCCTCTTTCTCTCCGTCTGACACACTGTCTCTTGCGCCACATGGAATATTGATATCCACGCTGAGAGAGACCAGGGAGTGTGTGTCCATGCGGGTGAGGTGACGCAGCGCCTGCTCCGAGTGTGAGTGTCCGTCCTTGCCTATATCTGTATAAGCTCATGGCTGCGTTGTGTTCTGCTGCTGACTTTGTGTATTGTGTCTGGAGGATTTGTTGATTATCTGATCTGGCGGTTTTATTAATTCATTCATGAAAACGCAGGAAAGGAAATGATCTAGAATCAGAATTATTAACATTGCCTGTTGATGACTTATAGGCAAGTCAAAGGAATTATGCTTATTATGTCACGTAACTATAACTGGAAACTCTAATGACAGTTACAGGCAGGAGAAAGTGGAGGAATAAAGGAGTAAAGTGGATGTAAAACACCATCGCAATGGGAAGAACAGCATATAAGAGTGTGCTTTTCGAAATCGATTAAAACACAAACAATAGTGATGATGTCACATAGCAGAAATGTGATGTCATGCTGGATAGACTGTCTCTACTGAATGATGTCATTTCACAGTGATACGGAACCTGGTTGCTCTGGTACAACATTTGAAACATACACATGCATAGTCCTAATTGTGTTGTTAGGAAACAGTCTGCCTCCCACTGACTTCACTCCAACATATAATGGGAATCAGTTAGTGCATCTACCTCCACTGACACAGTAGTGACTGATCTTAACGGGTTGAGGTGCTGTTGGTGTAACTTTGACCAATGATAGTACAGGATGGTATGTGACTGCTCACTTAGTTAACACACACATAAAGGTTTGTAAATGTTTACGTCTTTTAGCAAGAACATAAATAACTGAATTGAATTTCTCCCCAATTCCGACAGTGTAGATTCACACGTTTTCAACTCTGCGTGTTGTGTTTCTGTCGTGCCACTGCATTTTGACTGTCTCTCCTAATATTGACCAGTCTATGACACTGTGTCCTCCAGACAGACATGCTGCCCTGTCTCAGGATCAGCTGAATCAGGTTTCTGTGAGTTCTTTCATTGATAGGTTACTTCTCTTACTTTCATTCTCTCTCTCTCTCTCTTTCTCCGTCTCTCTCTCTCTCTCTCTCTCTCCGTCTGTCTCTCTCTCTCTCTTTCTTGCTCTTAACAGCCAAACCTCAAACCTCCCTGCGACAGCCAAATCACAGAGGGCGAGGCGGAGGCAGAGGGGGAGGTGGGGGCCGAGGGGCTGGACATGGAGACTTCAGACAGGCCAGGGACCTGAGGGATGGCCAGTCGGAGGGCAAGTCTGGAGTACAGTCGAACAAGATGTCCAACCAGAGCCCGCTCAACCGAAAAGGGAATCCACCTGCAGAGAAGTGAGTGTGTGGGGCAGCAGGTTCGGAAGTAGAGGACGACATTTAGGCAGAGCATGTACTGATAGGTAGTGAATGTAGGGCAGGGCGTTTATACTGTAGGAAAAGCCTGCTCTTCAACTGTCCCTCTACAAATTTGTGGGTGTTTATAGTTTGAGTAGTGGAAGTCAGTGACCGCATATCCATGCTGCTTAGAAAGCCCAGTAGAGGAATGTGACAACATGGCAACAGACACAGTGACAACACAATCTTTTTTTCTTGCTTTTCTCCTTCCTTCCTTCCTTCCTTCCTTCCTTCCTTCCTTCCTTCCTTCCTTCCTTCCTTCCTTCCTTCCTTCCTTCCTTCCTTCCATCCGTCTCTTCTGTCACCCCTCCTCTCCTCCCACCTATGTGGTCTGAGCTGAATGAGAAAAGGCTGCTGCTGAATGGGAGCCTGGCTCAACTCTGGTTGGTTCCTGACTGCAAACAGCCTTCCTGCTGTTGCTTATTCAGCACTGGGCTGGTGATGTTCTCTCTAGATTATTCTGCCTCTGTCTGTCCCGTCTCTCCCCCCTTCACTCCTCTTCTGGCTCTTTGTCTCTGCTTGGTATTGGTGCACGTGGTGCATTCTCCTCATCTAAATTCATTGCATTCATGGTCTGTCTAATCTCAAACAATGGTTTAAGATCATTTCAGCTCATTGACTGGTTCTCCCACTTCTAGCCATACTAGTTCTGTTTGTCTTCCCACTGTGAAAATAACTGACATCAGAACTCTGTCTGTGTCGCTGGACGTCCAGTGTGCTTCTGGCTCTGTGTGATTCAAATGGGCCACAGGGTGGGAAGCCTGGTGTAGGGCCCAAACCCAAAGCAGCAGGATGTGAGCCCGTTCTAATCCCTGCTCTATTCTCTGGTAGATTAACGCTTCTAAACCAACACACAGTGAATCAGCACATCTCTCTGTGTCCCTTTAGGTCTATGCTTGGGGGGGCTGGGGGTGGGGAGGTATCCAGAGGTGCACTATAGGAGTGAAAGTGCTAACTTCATCATGTAGTGGAACAATTACCACGAAATAACTAATAATAATTATTAAAACAACTGTCAGAAGGCAGACGTTCCTGGATGTTGCCTCAAGCAATAGTCCAACAAATTGTTCACACTCGCATCACACTGTCTTTTCAATAATAATATTTCCTATTAAAATCCCTTAATAATGAGTTATGTGTGATGCTGATCCACCGTCTGGCTGTGATCTCCTGTTTCCAGGTCGGACAAGAGGATGACTCTCCCGGCGCGGTTTCAGAAGGAGGTGCATGCTCACCTTTCCAGAAACCCACAGCAGAGCAGTGGTAAGAAGGACAGGTGGTCCCTGATTACACTGCAACACGATGTGTGTCAGATTGGCCCTTTTAAACAAACAAAATGCTCTGAGGGGCACAATTTATGGACATATGAGTTCCCTAGAGAGAAGACATCCCTTAAGAGCCTATAATCTGTCTAGTTAAAGTTCTCATAGTTCTCTCAGTCACAGTTCTCTTCCATTGAAGACGAACAATTCGAATTAACCTCATATTTAACTCCAGCATGTGTGCGTGTTTATAATCGTCTAACTCTGATCTTGAAGCACCCGTGAATCTGAACGAGAGCCTTGGCTCCGGGAAAGCCAAGCCCTACAACCCTCAGCAGATCCAGGGTCGCATCAGGGAGATCCTGGAGAAGTACAGTAACGGGTTTTGGGTGTCCAAGCTGCCTCAGATGTACAGAGAACTGTTCAAACAGGACCTGCCCACCGAGGCCATCAAAGACCTGGAGACATGGACGCATATATGCATTGTATGTATTCCTGTGTGCTTCTTTTTTTCTGTACCTGTTGCAGAACAACTTAATCCTTTAGTGATGAAATAATTGGAAGAGGCTCGTGTCGTGATCCTATTTGCTGTGTGTGTTTAATGACGCTAATAAATGCTTTCCTTGGTTATTTTAGGTAGAGAGGACCTGCAGTAGCAACACATCCGAGCTGCTCCTCTACCCCGCCAAAGAACACAGCCCGCGATCGTCCATCCTCCATTCGAACTCCCCCGCTGCCCCTCCCTCGCCTGCCAGCACCCCCACAGACACAGCCCTGCGTTCCCCTGCTCAACAGAAACCCCCCAACACCTACTTGACCCGCTCCGGTTCCCGCTCCCCTCAGTCTCCGCCGTCGTCCTCCTCCTCCCCCAGCCCCCCTTCCTCCCCTGCCAGCCTGAGCCCGGACCTGAAGCTCAAGCTGGAGGAGCTGCTGGTCAAATACTCCAATGGCCTGTGGGCCCACGCGCTGCCCAAGCTTTTCCAGGACACCTACAAAGTCAGTGTCCCTTTGAAACGCATCATGTCCAAATTCGTGCACGAAAGTTCACTGTATGTGTTCTGTTTTTTTACTCTACAAGACCAAACTGCCTGGGCACGTCCTGGAAAATCTTCATCTCATTACGGACATCTGCACCATTGACTACCCAATGCCTGACAACCCCAAGAGAGCCATTCTGTACAGGAGGAGCAGCGCTGGCGGAGGAGGCCCCGACGAGAACTGCAACAGGAGGAACTCGTCGGCCAGCGAGGAGGAGCTGAGAGTGAGGCAGGAGGTGGGGAGGAGGCTCAGTAACCAGGCAGTGCCTTCCCTGCAGATCCCTAAAGAGGAGTATCCCTCTGTGCTGGTGGTGGAGGCCACCAACACCAACGGAGTCGTCCTCAGGTTGGAGCGGACCGTATGTGCGAATGTGCTCAGCGCGTCGTATCGCTGTCCTTATCTGCCTCACGTCTTCTCTCAGGTACATCGGCGAGGGTTACTCCAAGGCCCAGGAGCACATGGAGGATGAGATGAGGGAGTTTTACGGCTTGGACCAAAGCGGCGCAGCTCCTCTGCCGTCTCCTGCCTCCGGCCAACTTGTTGCTGTCAGAGCCGAAGAAGAGGAGGAGATTCTGCGGGCACAAGTCTGCGACACCGTGGCCGACAAGCTCAAGGTAAGAGGGCGTGGCTGTGAAGCTGGCTTGTTTTGAGGTCAAATGAGAATGAAACCCCTCTGTTTGGCTACTGTAGGTCTACTATGTGGATCACGGGTTCTCAGAGGTGATCAGTAGAACCAAAGTCTTTGAGCTACATGAGAGGTTTTTCAAACTGCCTTTTCAGGCCACCAAGTGTAAACTGGCAGGTGAGTCCGGGTTTTTCAAACAGAAACTTTCTTTCATGTTCACATTTCTCCTTCATTAATATAGAACTCTGTGTGTGTGTTTAGGCCTGGAGCCCTTCTGTCAGGAACCTGCAGTGCTGAAGAAGTTTGAGCTCATGGCAAGCGGGAGGATCCTGTTGGCTGAGATTCTGGAGCGGCGGCAGACGCCGCTAGTCGTCCTGTACGACACGTCGCAGGACGACGACGTCAACATCAATGCCGCCTGCATGAAAGCGCTGCAGGACAAGACGCTGGCGAGCCCGTTGCAGGTACAGAAGGCGCACGCTGCACGCGGGTGTGGGTTGCAGTAAGAGCAGGAGGCAAACAGCTCGTCTCGGTCGTCCTCAGGTGAACAGTGCGTATATGAACGTGATCGTCAGCAGCGTGTGCTCGGACGGGACCATCTACTGTCAGCTCCCCTCCAGAGGCCTGGTGAAGCTGAACGAGATACTGGACAACATAGAGACGTACTTCCACTCGCAGGTTTCCAGCACTTTACTTCATTATAACCCAGCCACAGTAGTTTTTATGGAGTAGAGGCCATGAATTTACCACCCTGTTCAGTTTCGGATGTTGTTTCTCTCAGGTGGGGTTGTGGACAGATTGGGATTAGTTTGATAATCTGGAGATAACTGCCAAACCACTTAATCTGTCAGCAGCACAGTGGGGCTAATTCTAGATCCGCCCTGTGTCAGTGAACGCAAACACTGTGGACTCTGGTCAAGCAGAACTATTTATAATGGAGAATATCTAGTCTAACTCCCTCTGCTAGTGTTTAGTAGTAGGATAGTAGTAATCACTCACAATACTGTAGTAGGGACTCGCATATCAAGTCTATATCTTTGATGCTGTTGCAGACTGGTGGACCTTTGACACTACAGTATCATTTTATTGCAGTTGTAAAGCCGCAGTTACACACAATTTAACAATGGCGATTAATGTGGTCTCAGGTAACGTCGGAGTTCCTAGTATCCAGACCGTTTTGTGGCAAGGCATGCTTGGCTCGCTACAAAGGCAAATGGTCCCGTGTAGAGGTAAGACGTGTAGGTCGCTGCCTAAGCCATTTGCTGGGTTAGTTCACCGCTGTGGTGAATATAAATATATTCTCCTTGTCTGAAGATCACCAACCTCCACGGCAGCAGAGTGTTAGACATCCTGTTCGCTGACATAGGGGTTCAGGCCTCCGTAGAGGTGTTTGAGCTGAGAGAAATCCCCCCGCCATTCCTCCGGGACCTCATGGCGATCCCTCCACAGGTCAGTGTGCTCGCGTGAAAGCGCCTCCTGCATCAGTTGTGAAATTAAATGACTCACAACAGCCTGTGCGTAGGCCGTGAAGTGCTGTCTGGCAGACCTGGCTCTCAGCGTTGGATCCTGGACTCCAGATGCGGTCCAGTGGCTTCGAGAGAAAGTGCTCAGCACCACTGACTGCAGCATGAAGGTGGGTGTCTCCCTCACAGGTACGGTCGGTCATAATTTCATTCTTTAATTATGATTTCCTCATAGGTTGCTCAGGTGGATGAAACCAAGCACTGCGTCTACGTCCACCTGTTTACTGATAAGAACTTCCACGACCCGGCCCGCAGCCTGAACCATCAGATGGCCCAGTCTGACTTGTTTAAACAGCAGCCGGATGTGTTTCTGACAAGCCACAGGTTTGTTCATCTGTATGATGCTGGTGATGCAATGAGTGATATGTGATCTACTATACTCAATCCCTTGTGCGTTGTTTTATCTTGCAGTCCTGCTAAGATCTTCACGCCCACCTTATCCTCCAAGACGTCCAGCACCAGTGTATCCAGTAACACCAGTCCCACTTCTGTTCCTCCAAAGCCGCATCTCAGAAGAGCTCTGTCCGGAGCTAAAGGGGTTTCAGGAGGAAGCGCAGGCTCCACCGACGTACCAGAAACACCTTCGTCTCCATCATGCTCCCTGCAGCTGCCACCGCTACTGGAGCTTCCACTAGCTGGTACGACCACAGCGAAGCTCTCAGTTACAGACAGTGAAACGCTCTGTGCGCATTTGACAGGACCATGTTTAACTTCAAATGTTTCATTACACCGGTTCTCCGCAGGAAACAATTTGGATGTGTATGTGTCAGTGGCCTGTCACCCCGGCCACTTTGTGCTGCAGCCCTGGAGAGATATGTACAAACTGGTGGTGCTGATGGGGGAGATGATTCTGTACTACAACAAATGTGAGGAGAAACCTGTCAACATAGAGAAGAATCAGATTTATGCAGCTAAAGTGGAAAACAAGTGAGTTCAACTGTTGTGTGTTATTCTAATGAGAGTAACTAATGTCTGACTGCTGTTTTCAAACACTGATGACTCAGCTAAATGTATTGCACTCCCCTTTGCCGCCTTATTGGAGATTCAGTACCAGTAAACATGTGTTAGTGCTCCCTCTGAAGGTAAGCTCTCGTCCCTCTCCTCCCAGCTGGCATCGCGTGTTGGTGAAGGGGGTTCTGAGCAACGGCTTGGTGTCGGTCTATGAGCTGGACTACGGTAAACATGAGCTGGTCAGCTGCACCCAGTTCAGACCTCTCATCAAGGAGTTCAGACAGCTGCCGTTCCAGGGGATCACTGCTCAGCTGGCCGGTACGTGGAGCGAAGGTTTAAACGTTTAACATCACCAAGGCCACAAAATCTAATAGCCTGTTAACTTGTTATTATATTAATCTCAAGGTGCTTGGCAATAACAGGTGCCTAAAATAAAGACAACAATGCTACAGATCCAAGCAAGCAATAGGATTACAGTCATCCGGCCAACAAATGCATGGACTAGTGCTTGAGTGTCAGGGACAGGATGCTCTTAATTCTTCAGGTAGAAAGTACAGATATAGACTAAAGTATAAAACAAGCTTAAGGTGCAGAAATGTTTGAGCAGTCTGGTCAGGATGGGGTCAGTAGCATTGTGTCTGAATTTATTTATTTATTTACTTTCATTAATGTTTGCTCCTTGATGTAATTTAATTAAATGTAACCTTAACTAATCTTTCTAATGCGAAGTTACAATATTTTATTGGTGCATAAATATAATTTTAATTCACAAGGTAATAAACACACTTACGTTGAAAGATGCTTTTTTATTTTAATACAGTGGAGAATTCTGCTTGCAGGAGTGAAGCCGAGGCAGTGGTCAGAGGAGGCCGCCATCGTGTTCAGAAACCATGTGGAGAAGAAACCACTGGTGGCCCAGTTGGAAGCCGTGCAGGAAGCCACGAACCCGTGGGACAGGAAGTTGACCGTCTTCCTGGTCGACACGTCGCAGGAAGAGAAGGACATCTGGGTGCATGACATCATGTCTGAGTTCGCCGATGAGCTGAGCAATGAGCCGTAGACAGAGATCACGTAGTTGAGCTCAGTTGTGGATAGATGAAAAGGAAAACGGCTCCGTCTTTCTCTGTATTATTTAGATGGCGAATGACAGGTGAACTAAAAGGTTTGGTAGCACGTAGAGACCGGAAGTGACAGAAATTCCATCACGGCCGACCACTTGCTTGCGTTATGGACTCTATCATGTGTGATGTGGTTTTGAGTAAGTGCAGTGTGAACCTTGAGACATGTCGCACTGGCTACACCTACGTCAAAGTGCAGTGGAGTCACTAAGCCGTGAAACACAGCACCACGCTTTCATACGGGCTTCAATCCAAAGCAGCGTCATTGAGCATGAGTGCATCCACACGTGGCGTCGCCCTCAGCCCTGCCAGTGTTAAAAGGCACAAAGGTTACACATTATCTGAGCCGAGCTGCTCCCACGTTGCTTTTTCCCGAATCTGATGGATAAAAATGAGGAGACGCGGTCGAGTCAGGATTTTATTTTGTGATGAATTCATTTATACTCTTAAAATTTGAACATTTATTCAGTGGCTCAGTGGTGGACAGTGTCTTAAATGACTATATATTGTTGTTTTTACAGTTGCTGCTCTTTATTAGCAGAGAGCCTTGTGTTTACTGATCGAGCAGGACACAGAAACAGAGCATCACAACAGATTCCATGTCAGGAAGGTAATATGACGAAAAAGCAAGTGTCATCTCTAACGCAGTGGCTCCATCTCCTCTCAGCAACACTGATGCTAATGTGACTTTGTTTTAATGACTCCAGTGCTTGACGATGACATTTCTTCTGGCTGATTATACTGTATGTGCTGCATGTTGCACATACTTTGTGTGCGCCTAGATGTCGTCGTTATAAAAGAAGCATATTCAGTTACCAGTAGTGTTGAACTAGGATTTAATGACTATGGGAGAATTTGACTTCCTGCATCTGATCTGGTCCTCATCAGATTTTAGCCTGACGCTAACGTTTTCCTCAGACACACATGAAGTCTGGTTCCAGATGTGCAAAATCTTCTCTTCAGATGACTTGAATTTAATTTATATTTAACTTATATTTTCTAGATAATAATTACATCATCATAATGACAGTTTAACAAAGGACAAGGGGGAATAAAAGACGTTTTTGAAATAAAGTCTTATGGAGACGAGCGTTGCGGTGTGTGTTGTTTGAGCCAGAAACACGAGTGCAAGAATGATTTCTTTATTACAAAATAGCAAAACAACAAAGTGCATTTATCGGTTTAAGTAACACTGATTGCTGATGTCAGGCCCAGCAGTCATACAGCATCAGCATCTTCAGCCAATCATCGCTCACACAGTTGTTACAGGTTAGCACACGTTGCACATGAAGACTTCACTCATTACAAATACAACACATTGTAAATACAGTGTTTGTGCATTCTTGCATTCGCTCACTAATTAATGGGAAGTAAAAGTATGAGTAGGTCAGTGATTTTCCAGCAGCTAGCGAATGGAGAGCATCATCACGAACTCTGAAGAGGGGACACGAGAAAGTAAAAGGTATGTTAGTGATACTAGGGCATCATTTGATGTGACCCAGTTTCTGTTTGACCCAAATGTCCTGGTCTCACCTTCAAAGTCAATGTTCCCGTCTGAGTTAATGTCCAGCTCCTTTAAAATCTCCTCTAACTCTCCTTTCTTCAGCTTTTCCCCCAGCAGCGTCTTCACGGCCTCTTTCATCTCGTCCTGGTTGATCTTTCCATCTGCATCGAGGTCAAACTTTGGAGACAGGGTGTGGTGAAAAGCGGGTCATTGGCCAATTCTTGCTGTGAATTGTCCAACGCTGTGAAAGGCAGTAATTGTTCTCATTGTCTCTGACTGACCTGTAGGAAGGCAGACTGTAGCTCTTTAAGGCCCAGCATGTCAGCGGTCTCGCCCATCATCCTGGGTCCCATCAGCTCAATAAAGTCATCGAAGTCCATCAAGCCGCCCACTGTGGAGAGGACAGAGGCCAGACTCTAGGTAATGATCAGCAAACAACTTGTTTAAACCGAGAATCTCGTCCGCTCACTTCTCATCTTAATCTGCTGGACGATCTCCAGCAGCTCCATCTCTGTGGGCATGTACCCCATGGTCCTCATGCACTCTGCAACATCCTTGTAGTTCAAGTAGCCGTCTTGGTCGTAGTCAAACTCCTTGAAGGCCTCTTGTAATTCTGCAGAGCAGTTCAGAGGAGCGCCAGGTAAGTTATTTTACGCTATGTAATTATCGGTCAATTAATCAGAAGAAATGAAACTTACCGTCTAACTCAGCCTGAGCCAATTCTCTCTCCTGCAATCACACATGTCACAGTTTTCATTCACAAAAATATTTTCAGTCCAACTAAATCTATATGTATATCTTGTATTTTCTGGGTAATTTAAATAGTTCTTAACATTTTAACACATTGAGTGAAGATTGCTGAATTTGCACATTTCCCAGTGTCATATGGGAATTTTTTTTTACTTTCAGACAAATCAGAAGCTGATAACTTATAGAGGACCAACGCAGGAGCAGGAGTGTTGGAGAAATACAATTGTGTTGAGGTTAGTTGCTAATTTATAAAAATTAAGATAAAATCACAAATTGTTTTCATTTTTTTAATAACTGGATGACACCAATTACACAAGTGCTGAAAAAGTAAATTTTGACCTTGAGTAAATAATTATTTGTTTATTAGTTCATCAGCCATGAACCTCACCACAAGTTGTATCTATGTAATAATTCTTATATACAATGAGTCCATTGTGTGTTTTCCAGTCGCATCCAGCAGGTGCCTCTCATGTGGATAACCCTGATTAAATGTGACATTAAGCCCCAGCTAATGAGACACTAATACTGTAGACACACCAGGCTTAGTGACAGCAGCTCCAGATCAGGAACAAGCACATCACCTGCTCACTTCTGACTCCAGAACATTTTCTGTTCTAGTACGAGCATGAGTTTTCGGTGTATTGTGCAGGTGTCTGTGTTTTAGTCTTTCTTCTATAAATCCTCTACTACACAGATTGTGCTGTTTTTCAATTAACCTGACAGGAGTCAAGAAGATCTGAGGAGCAGCGTTAAGAAGAATAAACATGAAGATTATATTTCTCACCCAGCACACGTCAAAGGTTCATCTACACAGTGTGTCCACATCATGAGAGGTGTGTGTGTGAGTGACTTACTGCTCCAAACACGCTGTTGAGCACAGACGTGTAGACCTTTGTCATACTCTCAGTGTTTTTCTTGGACTTCTTCGATGACTTTTTGGGCGTTTCAGAGACTGAACCTGATGGTGAGGCATCTGCGGATTTTGAAATTTCCCCTTTTCTAAAACATAGAAAAAAACGCAAGCATTAAATAGCACAAAAGGCGTAAACTGCAGGTGACTGTGGATAATTCAACAAAACGATGCATTTGTGCTGATTGGATGGTCAAAACTACAGACTGACTGAGGGGAGAACAAGTGAGGGGTAACTTGCCCATCTGTGGAGGCTGAATCAGCAGATGTGGTAGAAGCTGTCCTCTCTGCTGCCTTGGACATGCTGTAGGTCAACACATTGTTCAGCCAGTGGAATCACTGACAGCATAGGGTTGTTTCCTGTTTCCAGCATCTCTAGTTTAAATCCAGTTCCTTACCTGAATTTCCAGTCGTCCTCGTCCTCCTCCTGTTGTGTTGTGAGTCGCTCCGCGCTCTCTTGCCTCCTGTGTTTTCTCCTCCTCTTCTTGACCTCCTTCACTCACAGAGGCTTAGCAGGTAAATGCTTTGCTGAACACACAGCCAATGATTAGAGAGCAAAACGTGAAGCGGCTGTTTCCAACTTGACCTTTAGGTCACATTCTGCATTTTCAAACCCAGCTGGTACAAATTACATAAAGACTCTTGTAACAATTAGACACTGCCCAGTATACTTTGGGACAATACTGCATCTTTTAAAATAAGAACACTCCTGCTGAATATCTCTTCTTTTTCTTGATCTCACCACCCTTGCATGTGTGTGCAGCTTGTTAAGAACCTTTTACCAGTTTTCATTGCAGTATCCTGTTCTGAACATGCAGCAGTTGATACTTGACTCCTTTAGTGTATTGATTTCAGCAACATTTCTCTGTCACATGCATTCTCTGTCGACCCCTAACTTCTATCAGAGTCTGTTGTAGAAGAGATCAAAAAAACTATAAAACCATAATCTTAAACTATTAAACAAAAAAGTTTATTTATAGTGTCAGTCACATTAAGGCCAAAGAAAGCTGTGTCTTTGTGTTTGTTTTTGTGTCACCTGTTGTTCTTCTCTTTGGCCACGTGGGGGCGACTTGAACCACACTGTCAAGCCTTTGTCAGCTCAGTGTGGATTAAACAGGATGTTGCAGCGCTTTCCTACCTTATCAGTACTCATTTATCTTATTTATCTGTACTGTCACTGTGGTAACTCTCTAGATCAATTTTTAATGTTTATACAACAGTCAAACCTCTGGAGGTATTTTGCAAATCTGGCAGTGAGTCAAAAGCCAGTTTTGTGCAGACAGCGGCACCTTTAACAAAAGAGAACGTTTCCATGGAAAAGCTCCGGCATGTGCTTTTATGTCGGCTGGTACCGAGCTCAGTTTGTTGGTCTTTACCTGTGAGCAATGAGACAGAACCATTTCCTTTCCACAGCTCACGCTGGACAGATTCGACTCCAGCTGACACCAGAACACGTATTATTGATTTATAAATGTATTTATAAAAATGAATTATTACAAGAAATAACAGTCACAGTTTGCTTAAGAGAAAACTACACTAGACAAATGTTTGTTTATAACATGCACGTGATAACATACGCTTCTGTTCAGTGACAATACAACCTTTAGTGAGGTGAACTATTTTCAGTTTTCCTGTTTCCTGTGAGGAAAGTTGAGGTTGTATGCAGGTCAGATAAGATGCTGCAGTTTAGCGTTTTTCTTCCTTCCAGTCAGACTTCATCAGTAACATTGCTCAACTACTCATTACAGTGAGATTTGTCTTCCAGGCTGCTGCTTTGCTGCAGTAATTGATGGTCTCGTTCACATTCTCCCTATAACCTCGTCCTCCTCACACCCAGACCTTCCCCTTCCCGCTGCCGTCGGCTCCGTCTCGTCCGCCGCAGCAGCCGGTGCCCAGGCCCCGGTGCTGAGTGGCCGGCAGGTTCTTGTACACGGCGCGGCTGTACGGGATGAAGCACAGGCCCAGCTGGAGGTGGCGGGCGAGGCGGCAGTACGCGGCCAGCGCCAGCACCAGCAGGGGGGTGACCAGGAGGAAGCCCACCACCAGCAGCGCCACGCAGCCTCCGTCGGTCAGCAGGTCCGAGCAGTAGGGGGTGGCGCCGTGAGGGCGGACCTGCGGCGGCCGGGGGAGAGAGAAGAGGCATCAAGAAAGTGAGTTAGTCCTGTTTTCAGATGGAGGTCGAAGGTCAGATCCTTCAGGTTGGACGACAGGTTTTCTATTCAGTTTTGTTGGGGCTTTAAATGTTTACGTACGGCTCGATAAGGACGGGGGGTGACGTGCTTTATGTGGTATGCGAGTTCCGAGGTGATGACAGACACCACTTGGTCGTCTTAACGCTCCACTCCGTCTGCCCGACCCGCGCGTTCCGAGGCGGAACCTGCACCAAATATTGAGAAACCCAGCGCCGCGGAGGCGTCGCATCTCGCGCCTCGACGCGCTCCCTGGCGCGTGCACGTGTTGGCGAGCGGCGGCGGCGGGGAGTGCGATGCGGGGTGAGGCGGGTCAGGGGCTGAGCGTGGGACAGCGGGCCTGAATCATCCTTATCAGCCGTGAGGGATGAAGCGGAGCGGCCTCGGTGCGCGGCGAGAACGCAGGGAGTGAAAGCGCTCGCAGGACCGCGTGAACTCGGATGGGAGAAATTCATTGTAGCACGAGGCGCCGCTCTGTTTCTTATAGGCTCCTTTTTACTAAATAGTAATGCTCAGGTTTTTGTGTGGAAATGTTGTGACAGCCTTCTAGATAGACAAACAGCAGCTGCAGGGCTGCGGAGGGATGGCGTTGGGCAGATGCTTTCAGAAGGAAGGGTGCAGTGCGAGGACTTGAGCAGATAACGCTCACAAATATGCCCGTGTTTGTTTTGACACGCTGAGGCCTCGTGCACGGCTCCAGATGCGAGCCAGGTGCTTGTTTTCGCCCATGAAACGGGGGACGAGGCTCCCAGACACCGATCCCTGGCTCGTCCTGCAGGTTCCCTGCTCTCTGTGAGGACGGCCTCCTCTCTGCAGTTCTTCTCAGGCCTTTTCTTTCCTGGTTAATCCCTCCTAAGCTGCTGTCACATGAGGCCTGCACAACGAGGGACTGGGGGAAGCACAGAGGATTCTGGGGGGGGGGGGGGGGGGGGGGGGGACGACTCGCTTTTAATGGAATATTAAGGTGTTTTTTTTCACCGTTTGCTTCACGTCTGACCCCCCCAGAGACCGGACCCCGTTCCCTCGCCCCTCTTTCAGATCGCCATCGCTTCAGCATCTGAGAGAAGTTCAGGCTTATCTGATCTGAAGGCCCCTCAGCACCGACTGAACCAAACCCCTCCCTCATCCCCAGGCACAGCTGCTTCAAACCCACGGATCAAAGTCACCAGATTAGGACTTTGAGGTTCTGGAGAAAGGGATCTAGCATCTCGCTAATGTTCTGTTTAGATATAGCAAATTTGTGTGTAAACATTTATTCTTGCCAACATGAAAACGTCTTCTCTTGGCCTCAACTTTGGCTGTTGTCCTGATGTCGCCGAGCAAATAATGGAGTCTAAAGCAGGGGCATCACTTCTTACCGTAGAGTGGCACAGGAAGCCAAACACCACCATGACGATGGCCGGTGTCAGGATGGTGCCGAACACCAGCCCGGCGAGGCAGGCGTTGATGGCGGCAATCACCAGGTTCTGGGCGGTCACCAGCACCGAGCAGGCCCAGCAGTCCAGCGAGCCCCTCAGCTCCAGGGGGGCCTCGCTGCCCCCGCCGGCGCTCTCGGCCGCGAAATAGGGAGGCGGCACCACCGCGCGCGACGGAGTCTCCCTGCCTCCGCCCACAGCAGCCGTGGAGGCCAGAGAGTTGGAGTGGAGGAGGTGCTGCTGGTGGTTGATGTGGTGGTGGTGGTGGTGAGGGGGCAGCTCCTCAGACAGGTCCAGGGCCTGGTGGTGGGCCCCCTTCTCCAGGGTGCCAGTGGAACTCATGGCGAGCTGAGGGACAAGAACCAAACGCTCAGACGGAACGAATGCAGCTTCCGCCGAAAGACGCTGCAGCCGTGATTCAACTCTTCCTCGGCGCTGGCGCGTCTGTTTGTCACGCGCGTCGCCCATTGTTGTGAAGGTGGGAGGTCACGCAGGAAGAGCTGGCAGCACACGTCTGCCTGTGGCATTGATCAGCGTGCCTGCTACTGAAAACCCCTTGGAGTCACCGCTCACCTTATTGTCTTAGTAGAATCTGCCGTTTGCGTCGCTGCTCGGAACCAGCGGATACAAAGAGGACGAGCTGAAGCTTTTCCTGTGGATGGAACCGGGTCCATTCATTCCTAAGCTGCAGATGATGCAGCTTATGGCGCTCGGCCATTTTCTACTCTTCTACCAGCTAATGAAACAAACCTTCATGTCTCTCCCAAGGCTTCAGACGCATTTGCTTCGTAGAAACCTGCCTGTGTTGCGTTCTTTTGCCCTGCAGACCTTCCTGAAGGTGTGCTCGTGTACTCACGCTGTGCTGTGGCGCTCGCTGGAGCCGTCGCCGTTCGTCCTCCGGGTCGGGGCCGCTCCTCGGGTCAGTCCTGCCAGACACACGTTCTCCCCCCGCGGACCCCCGGCTCTGCGCTGGTGGAGCCTTATCTGCGTCGGTATGCCGGCTTCCTGCAGCCTCTTCCCCTGCTGCTTCTTCCCTCCACCGTCCCAGAGCAGCCGCCCACTTTCTGCTCCAATGCCGAGCTTTCCGTTGTGTTGTGCAGAGAGCTACTTCTGCCTCGGCGGCTCCTGGACGACTCCACTCCCAATCACTGTGCTCTTTGTCTTATGTATGTCAAACTTTGGCCTGCCCTCCTCTTTTCACCCCCCTCACTTCACTTAGTCGTGTCCACAGCGCCTACTCTCTCCTTCCCTCCCCCTCCCTCACTCCCTGCATCCATCCCACTTTCTCTCCACCCACAGGCTTATCGCCCCCCTGCCTTCCTCCAGCTCCTCTCAGCACACGCATTCCACCTCTCATATCCAGGACATGCTCACCCCCTCTCGCCCCGGCCCGCTTGCAGTGGGGGCTGGGCGTGGCGCGCTGTGGGGTCACACTGAGACCCTGCGGTTGGTTAAATTAAGGTTCAGAAGAGGAGAAAACGGAGAAGCAGTTGGCCTCGGTGAGTTTGGAATAGCAGCGAGGCCAAATCCTGCTGTGTTCATCACACTTTTACACCTTCACCACACTCAGATCAGTGATTTTTAAACCAGGCTGCATGTTACCGTGCTTTATCTGCATTTTGAGTAAATAGCTGGCATCTACTTAATTGTGTTAATTTCTCATTTCTATCAACACCACAGTGTACTTGATTTAACACGGAGGCACTGCTTTGAGTGAAGAATAGCAGGATTTAGTTTTCAAGTTACCGCCAGCGTTTTCTAAAAACCTGGAAACGACGCCCTCTTCCTGCTGTGTCCTGCATCGTAATCTAAAATACCATCTTAATAACACAGTAATTGTTGTGGCAATTTGCTCTATAAATGCGCAGTAGTAATATTACTTCTTGTTGTTTTTGTACAAATGTGCTTCACAAACCTAATGTGGAGCATTTCAATGGTTTAATTATGCCTGCTGTATGTGACTAGAGGATTCTGTGCCTTATTGCTTGTAATTATTTGTCCTTACATGTCCTTTATTAATTATTGTTAAGTGGTGTGTGGGGGGGGCGTAGGATGGTTGGGTGGAGTGGGGCACTGCTTGGCCCTGATCGATCTTACTTGGTTTGTCTGGCAGAGAAGAACGGAGGAGTGATGAGAACCGTAGTTTAGCTGTTTAGTTGGAGCTTTACCTAGAAGATGTTTTGGAAGCAAACAGGAGGCCTCACTCCGCACAGTTTGCGTGTACTAGTTCGAGCCGTGGCGTAGATGAAAGCTCAGATCCTCTGGTACACAGGCCTGGAAGGAATTGGAGGACGGCTGTAATCAGTTGAACGATAAAGGATCACAGCATCAGCTCAGTAATTGGTCCTGTCTGATCCCTTTTCCTCTGCTTTGAGCTTGCACTGTTTATTTATTCCTCCTTTGGTCCCCATGACGTCCCGCTTTTATTGTTACAGACCCTTTTTATATACGGATATAATCTATAGATGCTGGTGAAGAGTCATCTCATGCTGTGGTTTCATCACAGTCCAATCTCTCTTTCATGCCGAGCTTTTTCTGGGCAGAGCGCACAGACTTCAAAGTTTTCTCCATCATTACTGCGGCCCATGAAGGCTGTGATTGGGCAGCTGGCGGTTTGTTGTTCTCGTCACCTGAGTGCCGTGCGGTGGACAGACGGACGGACGGACGGACGGGCGGACTTCCTGTGTGGCTTGAAGCAGGATTTCCTTCAGTGTGTCATGTCGGGCTCCGTCCCTCCTCTGGCCTTGAGGCCTCCAGCCTGACCTGCGGACATGCTGACCTGTTGATGGTCTCTGTCTGAGAACACTGGCGGCTCATGGCCCACAGACAGTCCCTAGAAAATGTGTTTTCTTTTTTTTATCACATATTATACTATGACCCTTTTTTCACCTCAGACTTTTACAACACGCTCAAAAAAGTGTCATAGTATATGCAGTAGTATCACACAAAAAGAGAGGGTCACAGTAAAGCTTTTTGTGTAAAAAGTGTCATACTATGTTGTCAAAAAGAGCCATAGTGAAATACTACATACTACCATTTCCATCACATACTATACTCTGAAACTTTTGACATACTAATATGTCATAAAAAAGTGTCATAATATACAGTAGTACGTCGTCAAAAAAGGTTGTGGTGTGATGGAAAACGTTATGGTATGTGATGAAAAAGGCATAATCATATAGTAAGTCATCAAAAAAATGTCATAGAGTGTGATTGAAAAAAATGTCAGTTTAATATGGTCAAAAAAAAGAGTCATAGCATAATCTGCTATGCTCTGAAGTTTGAGTTTTCAATGACCTGCAGCAGGTGATGAGACACTGTTTTAACAGAGAACGCTCACTCACTGATTTAGTAATATATAGTAAAAATACCTTTAGGCAGTGAAAATTTCCTCACACTTCAAACTTAGTAGAACTCAACTTCTTTGTTGATACATATAAGTTACTATGAAAAAGGCTTTGTAATGAATGTATTATTTTGATTACCAGTTTAACATAAGCACAGATCTAAACCGTGTCCCAGGCACTTTCATTCAACATTCATGCTGTAGTTGTGTGTGAGAGCTTGGACCTGTTTTTCACTCCCTGCTGAATTATCAGTGAGGAAACTGAAGTCTTATTACATCTTGCTGCTATTTCCTGCTCCGCTGTGTGTAAAGTTTTTCTGCTTGAACAATCTCCTTCCTTAGTTTGCCCTGGATGCTGATGTGTAAATGGAAACTCTGCTTCTGACTCCCACATGCTTGCCGAACAAAAGCAAGTCGAGGTTGGAGACGGGAATCGCCACGTCGTGCCAAGCATTTGTCAAAGCTGAAGGATGTGACCGGTTACCGAGTGGATAACACGCAAAAATAAAGTGAGCCGTGAGTTTTTAAGGTTTTTAAGAGTTTGTAAGGTTGTATGACAGTTAGATGGGTGATGTTCATGAGCCAAGTTATGTATATACAGCTACTGGTCTGCTGCCATTTCTGACCCTGATAAATAATTCTAGTCTGGTGACTCCCTAGTGGACACTTTTATAGGACATTTACAGGTTTAAAATAGAAAACACTTCCACCCATTTTCACATTTGACAGGTTATTCATACAGTGTTTTACAATATTTGTCATATTTGAGCTCTAAAAGAGGAATATTTCAACATCTTACACACAAAACACAGACAGCTCCGATACGATGCTGGATTTATCAAAAAGCGTTTATTAATAGTAATGTCACACAAATTCACAAGTGTTTAAGACAAGGCTGGCTCAGTTTGGTGTGTCTGTGTGTTTGCAAGTATGCCTGTGTGGATTCTCTAAACAGTGCAGTTATAAATAAATGACCACAAAGAGAAGAAAAAGGGGTAAGGTAATATTGCAACAGGAAAAATATAATTCTCATTTTAAGAACACAAACAGAAAAAAGGTTGTTCAAAGAGAACATTTAGCACCATCTATCCCATTATCATATTCAACAGATAATATCATAAAATCTCGTCTAAAAGTCCCTACATCATAAAAAAAATTCTCAAAACCCTTTGGAAAAATGTTTTTCCTTAATAAGCATACAAACACAGCATTCCATTAGTCATCTCTAAATGAGCAGTGTGTCTATCATCTACAGGAAAGGTGGCGTTATATTCAAGATAAAGATATCATTTCATATATATCAGGAGAGAAAGGCAAGAGTCGCGAGGCAAGCACCAGAGAAACAGCAGCCTCCAATCCTGCCGACACACAAACCCCATCTTTCATTTCTTACAGAGCAATCAGTCACCATAAAAAATGAAGAAAAAAAAATATCGCAAAATTGTACAACCCTATTAAAAAAAGGGGAGAACGTTGATATCCAATAAATAGAGCAAACATTTTAAATTAATGTACAATGCAAAAAAAGACGAAAAAAATCCAGAAAGTACTAAATCTGCATATTCGAACGAAACAGGTACAACACAAACACCATGTGACATTGATCTTTCAAGAGGTCATATAGAGATGGACCAAATTAATAGAAACTGTGACGAGTGAAGGAGAAAACAAAAGTAAAATTCATAAAAACACAAGATTTACAACAAATACAAGAAGCTGAAAGTCTAATGAAATCCCCCCAAAACAACCAAAGTTGGTAAACCCGTATGTTTTGAAGCATTCCAAACAATTGTATTTTTTAAATTCTTAATGCTTTAGAAAAATGTTCATATCTCTGTTATTAGTATTTTTCATTTTCTCTCTTTTCTAAATACAAGGCCAATGTGGTATATATCTAGGATGATCTAGTTTAGAAAACAAAACAAAACAATAAGTTATCTTAAAAAAAGACAGCACCCCACAAAAATTTCAAACAGCATGTACAAATTTCAGTATTCAAGACAACAGAACGTTTGTTCTGGGACCGACAGAAAGGCGCCACTGAAGCCACGACCTCCTCTGCACCGTTTGTTCAGCGGCAGCACCACCTGTGCCCTGGTTCTCAACATCACGTTGCCAGGGTTTCTATTTGAAAGCACCATTTGAAAGTTTATTGGCAGCTTGTTTTTTTTTTTTTTTTACATTTTGTTTGTTTTTGTTTTTCTCTGTAAACAGTAATGAGTAAACTTATTCAACTGGCTAATCGGCAAGTATTAGCAGTAGTTGTAGCAAAAGTCTTTTTAAATAACGAAACGTGAAGCTGAAACCCAAAGTGAAACTGCTGTTTGTCCTGCCTGGCAGGCGTTTTGGTTATGGCTGAGAGGATGGAGGAGGGGGGACCTCCGTCACCGCAAGGAGGGGGGCGCCTGCTGAGACAAACACAGGGGCATTAGTTGTGGGCTGGAGGTGCCGACGGGGGGGGGGGCTCGGCCGCGAGCTGGACGGCGCCGCTACGGCGCCAGGGCCGCGCTCACCAGGCTGAAGGAGTCGTAGGCCGTCATGAGCTCCTCCATGCGGTACTGCTCCAGCACCACCACGTTGTTCAGGTTGGGGCTCCGCTGGCGAGCGCAGTCCTCACAGTGAACCACGTATGTCTTCCTGCTGTTGTTCTCGCTCGTTACGAACAGCAGGTTGAACACCTCCACCTGTGGCAGAGGACGGGAGGGTCTCGTTTTAGACGCCCATCAAACAGTATGAGTTTAGGTCAGCGTGTGCTGGGACAGAGTGGAGCTGCTTACGTCGCACTCGTTGCAGTAGTAGGCAGGTTCGTCCTTGACCCGACTCTGATAGGAGATCTTCTTGCCTTCAGACACCAGCTGGTCTCGCAGGATCTGGATGTGCTTCATGGACTGCAGCAGGCAGTGTCTGTCGGGTGGGTGATGTACAGATGCCATTAAATGCTTTCAGGGTACAATTATCCCCTAAACATATCCTTTAAACACCCGTACTCACTTCATCATCCTGTAAGTGTCTGGGTCGGTGACTTTAACAGTTCGGGCCACGTTCCAGGACACGTGAATCATGGGGACGATGGACTTGACCTTCTTCACTTCATTGTACTCGAAGCGCTCCAGGGCCAGCTGGTACTGGTAACCTGAAGACACACCGGAGACAACGGTTGAGGAACGGCGTGCTCCTCGTCCGTCCGCTCGCTACATGCCGAGCTCTTTACCATTGAGGGGTCCCACGTTCCAGGCAATGTTGTTGCACCAGCCCACGGCCTGAACCCAGTGAACGGTTCCGGCATTGATCCACACCAAGTCTCCAGGCCGCTGGATGAAGCGATACACGGGGATGTTGGCGTTGTAGAGGTCCTCCAGCACCGGCCACCAGGACCCCGTCAGATAGTCCACCCCATGCCTGGAAGCAAGACATCAGAGGAGACAGCCTGGTTAATGACCCAAGGTCATTTCTACAGGCCTCCTCAAAGCTAGCGCCATCTACTCACTTTTCACAGAAGTCATTGATGGCCTGCCAGTAGTCCTCATGGACGGAGAACCATTCGCAGTCTCCAGGACCAATGTTGATGTTTACCGAGCAGAAGTTATTGTTCTCCTGGTGCCCTGTTAAATAACAGCTTCCATTCAGACGCCATGTTCAGTCATGACGTTTGTGATGCTCTTGATGCCGTGTCTTACCAGGAGTCCGGCTCCCTGGAACCTTCATGTAGAGCTGGACGGAGTTCATGCCTAGGATGGTGTGTCCGACGTGGCTCAGCATGTTCCCGCTGGACGCCACACGCATGAACGCCGGCAGCTTCTGCAGCTCCTGCAGCTGAGGCTTCCACCTGAGCGCAAGGAGCAGGTTAAGACCTCCATGAGGCTGCAGCTGCTGAGGCCGAGGGGCCAGCGAACGTCGCTATGGTAACAACTCACCTCTTGGGATCCGAGAGGTCAATGTTAGTGCCAAACTTGATGATCTTCCCCACTGGTTTCTGCTCCCCACTACAGAATAGAAGGAGTTCAACGTATTACTACTAATAACAAAAGCAGAAGAGTGTTTTATTACATGTCTTCATGTGTCTTTACCTGTTGCCGTCTTTAGTGATGTCTCTGCTGGAAGGATCAGAAATGTTTAGTGGCTTTTTCTCTTCGTCCTCATCGTCTTCCTCGTCGCTGCCTTTCTCCTCCTGAAGGCGAAAATGTTTGTGAGTTGGATCATACGACAGGTTGCAGGCTGATTAGCACGTGGAGAACTGGAGTCAGGGGAAAGCATCGATCAGGGGTGGTGTTGCGTACCTGCAGACTCTCCTGGAAGCTGGAGGCCTGGTACTGGGCGTACTTCGCTATGGTGGTGTGGGAGCGGCTGCTCTCACAGGGCCATGTCTGACCTTTCCCACTGGGATCCCAGTTCTCGTCAGCAGGCTGCTGCACCTGAGTCCTCACCTCCACCGCCTGATCTGCGTTAGCTTCCACCAGTGATTTCGTAGAAAACAGTCCAAGGTCTAAAAACAAAAGTGAGCATTAACAACAAGCTTCAGAGGGAGTTAACATCTGTCTCTAATAAACCAAAGTACTGGGCTAATATAAATGGGCAGCATGGCTTGAATATGCAATTGAATGAAACATAACGTGTCAACCTAGAAGCATAAACTTACTGAGGCGTAAAGATCCAGCCAGGCCTCTGATCACAGTTACAGGATTCTTGGGGTCTGTGCAGAACTGCAGCAGCACGGGGGAGAAGGCGTCTCTCTTACTCTCCAGCTGCAAAGACAATTCATGTCAGTCGGCAATGACTCACCACAAGGGGGCGGCATGCTCCACCTGTCAATGTCTGAACGTCATGAGGTTACTAGAAAGAATATGTTATTTCCACAATCAAATGCATTTGTCCTTTCTTAGCTAAGTTTGTATTGGATTTGCTTGAAGCAGACACTGTGAAGCTACACATGGACATGTGGTGCACTGTGTGAGGGTGCACGTACATAGATGCTGGGTGTAGGTGGGTTGAGCTTCTCTCTAGGAATGGGTTCCTCCGACTTCATGATCGGCTTCACAGAGAAGGCCGGGAGCAGGAAGGACTCCTTGAACTTCCCTTTGACTCTGGCTGCCCTAAACACGAACAGCGAGATGACGGCGTCAAACACAGCTTTAATGTAAACATCCAGATCCGTGGCACACCTGAAATAAGAAGCCTAATATGCCTTCCTGGACTTTACTTACTTGCAGGCTCTGATGATTTCACTGGCAGTGTTCTTTATGCTGATCTCTTCCAGTGGGATTCTCTTCTCCTCCACCTCAGACGCGATGAATGTCTCTCTGTCCCCACTCTCCACTTTGATCAGGCGAATCTTCAGCTCCTTGGGCGGCCCGTCCGACAGTGCCTTCAGTTTCATGAAGTCTGTGGACCCCAGCGAAGAACCGGACTCGGGCCCGTTGTTGTGCTCAGATCGATCCCCCGAACTCCTCGAGCTCCACTCCGCGTGCTCGCCTTCGCCCGAGGACCCAGCGCCGGAGGCCTCCTTCCGTTTCCTTTTATCCGCGTCGCATTCGTTCGCATTCTTCTCAGGCCGGTCTTTGCTCTGGAGGTTGAGGTCGCCCAGAATCCTGCGGTCCTTTTTGTGGACCTTGCCGTCCTTGTGCCGCTTGTGGCCGGAGCTGGAATGGGTAGAAGACGAGGACGAGGAGGAAAAGGCCAGGTCGTCCCTCTTGTCTCGGTGTTTCTTCTCCCTCCTTTCTTCGTGCTTCTTGCTGTGGCTGTGCTTCCTCTTCTTCTCTTTCTCCCTCTCCCTGTCCTTGTGTCTGTCTTTATCTTTGCGCTCCTTCACTTTTTCGGGCTTGTGTCTGTCGCCCACTTTGCCGTGACTGTGTGGTTTATCATGGGAGCTCTTGCTAGAAAGCGACTGTCGACTGAGGATGACCTCGCAGCTCTTGCCCAGCTCGGCCAGAGAAGACTCCGAGATGGTCAGGAGCCTTTGCTCCTCCTTGACCACCCGGATGGGCTTCACAGTAGGACTCCTCTCCTTCTTGATGGAACTGATCAGGTCCTCTGTCGTCTCCTCCTCATCCCTCCAGTCATCTTCATCCTCTATTTTTAATTTTCCATCCTCCAGCAGAGAGGAGGACTTCGAAGGGGCAGTGGCTGGACTGAATGGTGGGTTTGTCGAATCTGATGTCGGGGAACCACCTTGCTGTTGGCGGCAAATGTCCGGGCCCAGTGACAGTGAAGAGGAATATTTGACCCCAACCAGTGCGGATGGAGGAGGCCTCCCAAAGGGCCCACCTCTGTACGCATACTTCTGGCTCTCTAGAACCGTGGCCAGCGATTTGAACATACTATTAACCCCCGTCTGGTGGAGGTGGGGTCTCTGGGGTGGAGGGGAACAGGACGGCGTCTCCGAATCTTCGTCCTCGTCGTCCTCGTCAGCCTCGCTTTTCGTCTGCTCGGGGAGCCCATAGAGTTTAGCCAGGTCACTGTGGCGGTAGTTGGTGTTGGCTACTCCCATTTTCATGTCCACCGACTGTTTGGGGACGTTCGGGAACGGTTTCAAGTAGTCCTCGTCCTCCTCATTGAGAGACGACGTCCGGCTGCAGGGGGACGCCAGGGAGCCTTGGCGACTGAGCACCGGGGGGCTGGAATGGGGGTTGGATGCGAACTCCTCCTGGTTGGGCTGATGCTTTGTTGCTGGAATAAGGTCCGGGGCGCACAGGTAGTTCTTGACGGGTGGGACGCTGGGAGAAAAGCTCTCCAGGAGACCTGTGGGGCCGGTTTTCTCGCTGTTGTACATCTCCTCTTCCTTCTTGATGGACTCGTCCAGCATGGCCATGATGTTGGCCAGGCCGTCGGGGAGCAGCGTGGACAACTCCGACGACTCCTCCTCGAACTGTGCACTGTCGGAGTCCGTGCTGCAGCTGCTGCTGGCGTTTTCCAGGCTGCCCTTAGACACCTGCTTGCTGAAGAGTCGACCGGCTGAGGATAAAGGCGGCGGTGGGGGGGGTTCTCTGGGGAAGGCCTGATACAGTCTGGGGGGCTCTCTGAGCGCCAGGGTGGGGACAGAGTGTTGGCCGCTCTCTCTCTCCTTGGCCGAGTCTTTGGGTTGATTAGGTGCAGCTTGCATCGCTGGGGGTTTGTGGGGGTACACATGCTGGTGCGTTCCTGAGGTATTGTGTGTTGCTGGGCTGAATGTCATTCCGCCGTGGCTGCTCCACATCTCCCGCTGCCGCTGCTTTTCCCTGGCGTAGTCCGTCTGAGGCGTGAGAGGAGGCGGCCGCAGCCTCTCCGCAGGGGCGGTGGCGGCGGTGGTGAGGCCCTGTGGAGAGGGGAGCACGCCCCCGCGGCTTAGCCACGGGTAGGGGGGCGAGGCCTGGGAACCCGGGGGCGGAGGAGCCGAAGAAGGTGCAGAAGCAGAGGAGAGGCGAGGAGGTGGCGGCGTTGAGGAAACGTCACCGGAGAGCAGTCTCTTCAGGCTTTCGATCGCTGCCTGTTCTCTGCCTTTTGCATCACACACGTCCTCCTTCTTCTCAGGCTCCATGCTCTTTTTCTCCTCGTCCCGGCGTTTCCTCTCCAGCTCTCTCTGCTTTCTCTTTTCCTCCTCCTGCCTCTCCAGTTCTTTTTTGTTTCTCTCCATCCTCTCTGCTTCTCTCTTCTTTTTTTCCTCCTCCTTTTTCTCTGACTCTCTCTTCTTTCTCTCCTGCTCCTTTTTCTCCCACTCTCTCTTTTTCCTTTCTTCCTCCAGCCTTTGGGCTTCCCTCCGTTTCCTTTCCTGCTCCTTTCTCTCCCGCTCTCTTCTTCTCTTCTCCTCCTCCTGTCTTTCGAGTTCTCTCTTTTTCCTCTCTCTCTCTACCTCAAGCTCCTTCCTTTTCCTCTCCTCCTCTTGCTTTTGTCTCATGTCCAGCTCTCGCTTCAGTCTCTCCTCTTCTCTGATTTTTCTCTCTAGCTCCTCTTTATCTCTCTTTCTCCTTTCCTCTGCTTGCATGTGTCCCTCTAACTCGGCATCAAGCTTGTCTAGAGCCTCTTCAATGGACTGGGTTACAGAGGATGGACCTGGTGGACAGAGATGGGACTGAGAGAACATCTGTGTGGAGGCAGAGTCCCGCTGATGGTTCCGACTGGAGGAGAGGCTTGCATTGGATGAGCTGACAGAGCAGGGAGGAGCAGGGTTCGGGGGTGGGTTTGAAAGTCTGCTTGTCATTACTCTGTCCGCTGCTCCCTGGAGCCCTGAGGAAAACAAAGAAGATGCGGAAAAGGGAGAATGTTGCTCTACTTTAGACTGGGTGTAGTATGAGCTCCTCTCATTTGTGCAATGGGATTTGGTGGGTTCCTGTTCTTGTGGTTGGGGTGACCTCTTGGGGTTGGGCTGTTTTGTCATGAGACTTGGGCCTCTGTGATTATCTCGCTGCAGCAGCGCATCCATCTGTGCAGTGGGTCTAGTAACTGTGCTGGTTGAGGTCTGATTTACTGGCTCGTGTCCTCGTTGCCTGTTGTCCTTAATGCTGCCATTGCTCACAGAGCCCCCAGCAGGGGGGGATGTGGTCTCTACGCCACTAGAGCCGCTGTTCCTATAGCGGCCAACTGAGCAGGATGCCTGGGATATGGGGACATTAGGGGTAATGACAGGTGCTCGGGTGGAGTTGGTTGAGGGCAGAGGATGGTTGACATGATGATGATGCTGAGGTAGCAGTCCTGGAGGCCTGTAGATGCCTGACTCCTGGGAAAACATGCAGAACAAAGAATATCACCATCCCTGTAACTGAACTAAACAACAATCAATGTCAACAAAATTAAGGCTTGTTCACGGAAAACAGTTGCGTTCTGTCAAACGACTAAAATTAAAAGCAAGAATAGAAATTTAAAAAAAATCTTACCAAGGAGTGACTGCTGGGTTTACTCTGGTATCTCCAGGCCTCGTGGGGCCCGCTTTGCTGTTGCTGAGGTACTGAGGTACTGCTGCTGGCAGCAGGAGGTGGGGGAGGGCGGCGAGTGGGACCCTGGTGCCCCAGCCCCGGGTGAGGCTGGAAGTGACTATAAGGCACACTGCTGTTGTTGCTGCTGCTGCTGCTGGTTGCCAGAGGGTTTGCTGGTGCTGACTGGGTATGCAGGTGTGGATTTCTGTCCCCTCTGGCTGGGGTAGATGCCATGTGAGAGGTAGCTTGGCTGCCACCTTGGCCCCCAGTGAGAGGGCCTCTCTGGTTTTGGGGACCGTGGGGTTCCATAGCCTGGCAGGGCGGAGCTGGCCCCACTTTGGGGCTGGGGTAGGAGGAGTGAGGGGACCGATGGTTTACAGCCTGAGGTTTGTATGTATCTTTCTGAAGGTTTGGAGCACAATTCTGCTTGTAGCCCCTTGGAGATGAGTTTGATGGAGGAGAAAGGTTTGCAGGGGAGAAGGGGGCAGAAGAGGACTTCTGGCTGTAGTTAGCCATTCCCTGTACGTTGGGTTCCTGTGAACCAAAAAAGAAGGTAGGAAGGTCAGGGTGATGGCAAACATTACTCATTCTGTTAAAACAAAGAAAGTGCTATAGACCCAATAAAAGCAATAGCCCTGACCTGGAACTCCTGGGACTGTGGGTTCTTGCGCTCAGGGGTGTGGGGCTGCCAGGGAGTGTTACTTTCCTTGTGAAGGGGGCTCCAGAAGGTGGGCTTCGGAGGGGGGTGGTGAACAGCTGACTGCTGCTGAGACAACGTTGATTGACCAGAGCATCGCTGAAGCCCAGGATAAGAAATCCGCAAAGGAAGGGAGACATGATTATACTGACTATTCAGATATTACTATTTAAATCAATTCATAGGCTTTCTATTACCTGCTCCGAACTCTTTTTCCTCTTGCTGGGACTAGGACAGTCCTCGGCATTGGGAGGGCGGGACAGCGAGTGCAGGGATGGTGGAGTGTGCTGGATAACAGAGTGCTCTCCAAGAGGAGGGCCTGGCCTCTTGAGTTGACCCCCTAGCAACTTCCCTGGGTAGCCCCTCTGTTATAACAGAAATATTATTATAACTTGAGACAACATGAGGAAACATCCCTGTATCAGTTTAAGGCATTACTTTGCTAAAATGATTTAATTTAGTAGGTTTGACTGAGACAAAACTTTTGTTTGTCTGTTGAAAATGAGAACAGGTATTCTTCTTTGTCTGTAAAGATGATGAAACATGATCAAAGCCAATTAGAGAGCTCCTACCTGGTGCAGCTGAGCCCACATTTCATCTCCCAGCAATGGTGGGCCCCGAGGGACAGGTTGCTCCTGAGGACCCCCAAACTAAAGCAGAAACACAAACATAGAGAGAAAGATTTAGTTTAGAGTGTTGGTGATTGCGTCATGGTGTCATCATCCATCCACTGTTCTTTACCTTCAGCAGTTGGTTCGGCCTGCTGTGGGGTAGATGTCGGCCGTGGGGGGGTCCGCCACCACCTGCATATCCTCCATTATGGAGGCGGAGTGAGTGCTCATTGGTGAGAGGCACGACAGGGTGTCCTTGAGGAGGGAGGTGGGATTCATACAGCTCCCATGCTCTGTGTGGGGGTGGAGGATGAAGATGGTGAGGATGATGAGGAGGAGGTCTTTGCTGCTCTCTCTGGAGGCCTGGTAACAATGACTGTGAGACCTCAAGCTTCTCAGCTCCTCTCATAGGCCTGGTGAGAGGTAAAATACATCAGCAAGAATAACAACAAATCACAATGACACAGAATGAAGAATTTATTTATGAGATTTTCAACAAAGACTTACCCATTACTGAAATATTTGCTATGATGGTTCAGTCCACCTATAGGAGCTGGAGGTAGATGGGGAGGGAGCTGGTGTTGGTTCATTCCGAGCATACACCTGATGAGAAACCGAAAGCACACACACGATATTTGACCAACAAGGGTAAAAACATGCCATTTTTAAATGGAGCCTTAAAAACTGAAAGATGCCAAAGTGGCAAGATGTGAGTGTGTTGTCATGGCTACAGACCTGCTATGTGGCTGCCAGGTGTGGTCGCCCACGGGAGTCCATGACCCCCGGCTGAGTCCGTCCAGAGGGAAGGAATCCCGTGTGCCACGCCTGCCAAACTGCTCTACTGCGTTATGCATCCAGCCTGTGCACGTTAGTTATGAAGTCATTAGTGCACTGACTCCTCCACACACATACAGACACACAACTCTGAACTGTACGGTGAATGAAGAAACGAATAAAGCAAGATCCTAAAATATGACCTGAAATTGCTGGTTGTTTGGAATATGTTCACACAATCATCCAGTGTATTTGCAAAGTGTAGCACATCGAATTGGTGTTAGACAAATTTCATTCACTTGTTATGGCGAGAAACTCAAGGACTGCATGTAGTAGAAACCCGTGACCTCCGCTCACACCCTACAGCCTTCGTTCCTGCACTGGTTATAACCAGGTTTATCTAATCCCTTACTGTGGTTACTAAAACCAAATCCTTGTCTACATGACAGGAAATAAATCAAGTATCTTACCAGATAAAATGATTAGGGGTTCAACCAGACTCAGTATTGTAATTGCGCATATTAATCACAGTACTTACCAGACTAGCTGTATCTGTGAAGCCCTCCACTGCAGCACAGATAGGGCCTCACTTCAAACGGTGAATGTGTCCGCACTGTACGACTCCTGTTTTCAGCACCAAGAACCCAAAAGCCTATTGGCTGTGTGGGGGGAGAGAGAGAGAGAGAGAGAGAGAGAGAGAGAGAGAGAGAGAGAGAGAGAGAGAGAGAGAGCAGGAGAGCCACTGTGAGAACGAGCGAGACAGAGACACACTGAGTCAATAATGCCAGCGAGCCGTGTTATATAGCCTAGTTGGAGTGTGTGTGTGTGTGTGTGTGTGTGTGTGTGTGTGTGTGTGTGTGTGTGTGTGTGTCAGAGAGTCTCCTGATAGAACGGATGGGAAACACAGAATATAAGGCACAGAAGATAGAGGCAAAGCCTGTAGCTGTAAAACTGTCTAGTGATTTGACAAACAAAGTTAAAATCACTCCTGCTTCTGTCAGCGATATGATGTTTCCCCACAAAACGTTTCATTTCCAAATCCCCTTAAATCTGTGTTGATGACTTCTTTGTGTGTAGCTGCCTGTTGTTCGTCAGCCAGCCAGCAGGGGGTGCTGGTAGGACAGTCAGCACAGATCAGGATTACTACCAAGGCCCAGATGGCTCAGTGGGGAGCTCACCTATGAGGACAGACCTGGGGTTACTGTAATCCCCACCATGGGCCTCCTGATAACAAGAGGCATAGGCAAAGACTAAGAGCGAGGCGCCTTGGTCTCCTGCCAAGTGTGTGTGTGTGTGTGTGTGTGTGTGTGTGTGTGTGTGTGTGTGTGTGTGTGTGTGGTGCCTGGAAGCCGTGCCAAGTGTGCAAGCTGCACCATCATGTAAAGCTCGAGCTAGTTCAGTGCATGCGAGGGAGAATAGTGTGCCGTCTTTCAAGTGGATGATTATGTGTGTGCTGCAGCACTTGGGAGGGGTGTGTGTGTTCATGTGCATGCCTGTGGAAACTATCATTACAGCAGGCGTGAGGGACGGGGGGGGGAAGCAGCGACAGACGGTCTGAACAGGACGGAAGGATAGATTAAGGAGAAAAAGAAGGAGACAAGGGAAGGGATGGAGCGAGGTGCAGCGGAGAGTAGGAGGTGTGCCACGAGAACAGCCCCACACGCATGAGGCGGCATAAAGGAAAACAGTTACGAGGACACAAAAGAAGCCGGCGATAATTCCCTTCTAAAACACCGTGGACACACAAACACACAACAAAAGGGGATACAAAGAGCCTACGTTTCATCAAGTGCCTTGATTAAAAAACAACAGACACCTGACAAAGAACGGAGAGAAGTTTGTTTTTACTCCCGCTGCTGAAAACCAACCTTTTTTTTGACTTATTGTAGTGTTCACGCAATTCAATATTCGACGTTTCATTATTTCATCTACTGCGTGATAGATGACAACGTGACGTCTTCAGCGAGTCAGCTCTGAATGTGCACACAGCATTGTACGCCACGCTAAACTGTAAAGGACAAACAGCCTAATGTGAATTGTGCGAGCATCCGATGTGCACACGTGGGTGCTGATTCATTCCTCTTGCTCAGCACCAGTTTTTCCCAAATTAGCGCTGGTCATACGCAGTCTTTCCACCCACCAGTTCCTCCACTCTTCCTTTCTGGATCCCTGCCTCTATTTGAAGTCCAGTACGAGCTATTTCAATGGCTGCACACTTAGCTCATCAGCGGTAGTCTTGTACACGCGCGCGCGCACACACACGCACACACACACACACACACACACACACACACACACACACACACACACACACACACACACACACACACACACACACACACACACACACACACACACACACACACACACACACACACACACACACACACACACACACACACACACACACACACACACACACACACACACACACACACACACACACCTAATCGTCCCCCAGCCAGATAGGCTGGTGTTAACTGCCGGGGCGCCGCTCGACATGCGTTACGGCTAACGGCCCCATGCTGAGCATACCTTTCAGAGTAGCACCAACGTATTGTTTTCACAGTCGTGTTAAGTCTGAGCTTCGGCTGCCAATCATCTCTCTGGGGTCTCCTCGGCCCTGGAAGACAGGGAAGACAAAACCAGTCATGTCGGGCTGTCATTGGGAACAATGGTCATAACGGCATCTCGGCTGCTAAGTGAAAACCTCTGCTCTGCCTCTTCTTACTTTCTACTGCTTTCCTGACTTTTGAGGTGATGCTGGCTTTCAGTGTAGCGTGGGGATGGGGGTGGCTGAGGGGCGAGGGGGTGAATCAGCGGGGGGGGGGGGGGGTTGTGCACAATAGAAGTGTCGGGGGCCATTGTTCACTCACCCGCTTTCACACAATGGTGCGAGTGACTGTGCAGCTCAACGGGCGAGCGGACGCACAGACAGTGATCTCACTGACAGGAAGCGCATCGCGGGCCAAGCCGCGCCGCCCGCGTGAGCGTGGGGCCGGCGACGCAGCGCACGACGGCGTCAGGACCGCGTCAGGAAGTAGGAGGCATCAAAGGGAATCCAGCGGTGGGCTGCGAGTGCAAACGGGGACACGGCGCTGTGGCTGTAATTACAACTTCTGCCGAGGGCGTGTGTTTGCGTGCGCAGGGGCCGGGCGGCCGCCTCCCGGCTGCCATGCGGGCTATCGCGTGTCGCCGCCGGTCCAACGGCGCGGCGCGAGGACACCCGATAGCGGCCACAGGCGACGGGCCGCGTTACGAACCAGCTCCATCAGATTGCGGCAAAGTGATGAAATGTGGCGGTACACGTTGAAGAGGGAGAGGAGCTGCAGGGTGCGGTGGCGAGGGGGGAACCCCCCCGTGACTCAGCGCCGACCGAGGGCTTACCCCGAAGCCCGCCCCCCCCGGGACGCCGCTTACTGTCAGGCGGCCGGGGGCGTGTTCGGACGACGCTGCACACGCGGCAGCGGGAATTTCTTGGACTCTGTGACGTCACGCGCGCTTCCTGCGCAGCGCGCGTTTAGACCGACAAACAGGATGTGATGACGCGCCGCGGGGGACAGAGCCGCGACTTCAGAAGAATGGATGGGGTGAACCGTGCGGAGAGCGCTTTGATCGCGAACCCTCAAAAAACTTTTAACGTCCAATTGAACCAACTTCAGTGGTTTAGCGCGATCGCCTTCTACTTTCACCTCTAACTTAATTAACCACATGAAGAAATTGTGTTTGTCACACAATTGAAAACCGATGACACAATTCGTTGTGACATCAAAAATTCCCCTCACTGCTGACGGCTACGATTAAAGAGCTGTTCCTGTCAACGCCCTCCATGTCGTCACGCCAGTTGGTTTTTGTCGTACCAGTTGGAAGCTGGGGAGGAACTGGGCGCTTGGCAAACAACCTGTGCCTGTTAGATCCATCTGTAATGGATGGGCCGCATTAGGCTGCAACAAGGACGTCCGTCTTATTGATCCTCAGTGTGCCCTGCCAACCCCAGGGCTTACACACCGTGTTGCATCACCAGATACAAAGAACCTGAAAGCATCCTGACGCAAGACAGATCCAAAAGTCAACACCACACTGATTAGTTGTGCCGAAGTTTGAAGTGCATGTAGCAGTGAAGGCAAACTTAGGGTAAGGCGCTGTATTGAAGAGGACCCTACAGAGCAGGCGAGTGACCGTATGGGCAGTAGCAGAGGATGGGAGCAGTGACAATAAAGAGCCCGAGGGGACACTGGCAGACAGCATTAGTGTGTTCTTCTGCTAGGAAAGCAACAGCAGAGCCTGTCTGATAAGAACCCAGCAGATAAAAGCCAGGACCAGTGGCAGATAACAGAAAGCAGAATGGGGAAAAAAAAACTCTACAGCACTGAATTTATGGCTGAGAATGACGGAAACACCATGAACGGTCTTCTCTCTCTGCGCCCTCTCTCTCTGTGTCCTCCCTCGCCCTTTCTACTCCATTTGGCCATTACATAATCAGTCCCAGATAGAGATCGCGTTCTGAAGGAAACACCAGTGCATTACAGTGTCTCTCACACGCGGAGGCGGAGGCGGAGGCGGAGGCGGCGCCGGAGCCGGCCCCTGCATCCGCCCGCACTGCGCTGCCAGACTCGTGTGTGTGTGTGTGTGTGTGTGTGTGTGTGTGTCAGTGCATGACGTTCCAAAACCAGGATATAGGCAAACTTCATTACGTCCACATTCTCTCTCCCTTGCGCGCGCACACAAACACACACACACACACACACACACACACAGTGTAGGTCAGGTGAGGACAGGAACAGTGGTTCCTGAACACAAACACTGAAGCACAGAACCTTTAGCTCTGTCCACACACGCTGGCATTACTCTTATACTTATTATACTTATACCAGCTGGACATGATGGGACAGAAAAAAAAGCTCCCAGTTGTCTTGTTTGATTCTTTTGCCGTGGTGGTCGTGTTTGAAGTGACAAGACGGCGCTTCAGTTCAGCAGCGGCCGCCGATAGAGCGCCGCCTTGTTTGCCTGTTGGCAGTCAACCTGTCACCACGTACGTTTTTAACTTCTTAAGAACTGTCTCGGCTGCAAAACACTTCATGATAGAAAAAAAAAGGTTGACTTCCAGACCCCCAGCGACGACAAACTTCTACATTTCCACGTGTTTGTGGAGGCAGAAACCACAACGCAGAGGAGCAGGAGGGGGTGCTGCTAGAAAAACATCAAGACACGAGGCCCCTTTTGTCTGACATCTGGGCTGTGACTGACAACACACAGCTGGGTCGCTGTTAGTGCAGCAGATCTCTCTCTCTCTCACACCCACACACACACAGACACACACACAGATCAAATGCTCGTGTGTCTTTGTGGCGTTGAAGAGAAAGGGAACAGACACGAGAGGGGAAAGGAAGCTGTCGTCACGACCACAGGAAGAAGGCCTCCCTGAGGGCTGTGTGTGTGTGTGTGTGTGTGTGTGTGTGTGTGTGTGTGTGTGTGTGTGTGTGTGTGTGTGTGTGTGTGTGTGTGTGTGTGTGAGTGAGATAGAGCAAGAGAGGCCTTGGGGAGGGGTGGGAGGGCTGAAGCTTCCTGTTCAACAGATATCAACTGTGCTTTTAGTGTATGCAAGATACTGCTAACTGTAAAAGAAGTCAATACAGTCATCAGATAAATGTACAGATGTGAAAAAGCAAGAGTCAATTCAACAACCCTGGTTTAGTCATGGTTCCTGAAATATACTTCAGACTGTCTAGGGAGGCACGTGTGTCCCAACACATGACTCACACAAGCCTCATCTCAAAAACAACCGAGTCAAGTGATTGGAAAAATCTCTTTTTCAGTGCGAGGTAAAAAGCCTCGTTGTCTCTTTTTCAGCTTCTGGTAAGTGAGAAACACATGACGACAGACTATGTGTGTGTGTTTGTGTGTGTGTGTGTGTTTGCTGAGTAACTCCTCCCCGTTACTCTCGCTCCTGCCTCACTTTCACAGAAACCGTGTTATGGAGGAAACGTCGGTCTAGATTTCTCGACAGACTTTCTCAGCGGCGCCCGTGAGAATGCGACCGTCTGAGTCGAGGTGCACGCGTGTGAGCGGGCGAGCGAGAGAGAGAGAGAGACAGAAAAAGACAAATGACTCAGTTCTTGGCTGGCGTCTCTCAAGAAGGGAAAACGCCACATAGATCCCAACAAACCGGATATCTGAGCGTGTGGGTGTTTTATTAATAACCCACAACGGCCTGAACGTCGTCATTGTCTATTTCCACGCTTCAGCGATCGCAAAAGCCCCCAAGTCAGTTTTTTCCCCCGATTGTTGTCAATAACAAACCAAAGGAGAACGTTGCTCCGTCGTTGGAGAGGAAAAACTGCGAAACCCCCCTCCCCCGCGCCGCCGTCCCGCTCCAGGTGCTTCTATTCCACATCCAGGGCCGACACACACTCCCGACTAGTTCAGCAGCGCACCGAACGAGACAAGAGACTCTGCTCCCTTGGTAACGGTTGCCATGTGAACCGGCTGCGTTAATAAACTAAGATGGAGAGGCAGAGATGGACAGAGAGGAATTGATAATGGGTCTGATGAGACCAACAGGCTTCCTGAGCACATGACGAGCTGACCCCCCCCCCCGACTCTCAACATGCTGAACACATTCTACGCTTGTTCTTACAGTGCGTGCGATCACGCACCGGCCCTTTCGACTGCATCGCAGCCGTGACGCAGGATGAGCAGCTTTGTTATGACGGCGCCGCTTGCCCATTTCGGTCCGGGGGAACATTCGAGGCCCGTTTCAGGGTCCTGGAGCAGCGGCGATGCCGAGCCGCGGACGTTCCTCCTCCGGCGGCGCCCACTGGCGTCTCGCTGCCAAGCTATTGTGGGTTTTGCCAGCGTGGTCGGGCTGAGCGGTCGCTGGAGGTGAGGGGGAAGGAAGCACATTCTTTCCCAGGTTTGCGCCGTTCCGTGTGCGTCACGCACGGTGTGGGTCGATACACTCCCTTACACTCTGGCATCGTCACCACTGGCAAATGGCCAGGGACACTAACAGAGGAAGTGACCTCAGGGGGGGAAACTTCAAAACCAACACCCCCTTACATCATACTGTGGGAAGGGATTAAGATGATCCTCCAGATTCTCTAATGTCATTGTTCAGTGTTTTAAAGCTGCCGTGTTTTAGATTAGCTGCTCTGCCTGGCTTGATTTGTTGCCGGCTGCTGTCGTCGGCGTATTGGCTGAATTAGTCTGATCTGCTCGTCTGATTAGTCCTCACAGGACCTAGAGGGAGGCCCGCGTGCACGGACGCTCAGCCCCACACTGTATCTCCACATTCAGCCCTATATGAAGCCCATACAGGTTTATTAAATGGTATTGAAGCATGGGCAGGAGCAGTTGTTTTAACAGAATCCGTTCTCAGTCTTTGATAATATAAAGTATTCACATTATCCATTACCTTACATAAATGGAACCTTGAGCCGTCCTCTGTTTTGGGACCGGTCTCACAAGCCACAGTGGAATTCCACACTTGGTTGCCTGAGCCGAGCTAAAACCCTCCTGCTGCAGCCTGGACCCGACTGGGTTTGCTGAAATGTTTGCACACACACCACAGGAGCCCAACTGCGCGAGTGCGATTCCACTGCAGCACCGAGCGCAGCAGAAAACGGCCCGGAACCGTAAATACGACTGCGTCCACGAACGGAACAGTCACGTTTCTTGTTCCCTCGAAGCTTCATCATCGCTCCACGTGACGCGATGGGAAATTCCTCCGCCGCTCGTCGGGCCGGCGGCGCCGTTCGCCGCCAGGGGAACTCGGGTTCTGACGCCCGGCCCGCTGGAGTGTGTGGGGAGTGTTTGAGAAAACCGAGTCTGAAGGAGAAACAACACCCTTTACAGGAACGGCTGCAAACAGACGCTTCATCACCATCGCCGTCCAATTACTTCCCCCGTCTGCTTCCCTTATAGTCATATTTGTTTCCTGAGGAGAGCGGTCAAGACGCAGGAGAAGCTCCAAACACAACGGACTAACACTTGATTACTAACTGGAAATAGATGAGTAAGCGCTTTACAGCAGCCTACTGACCCGTATCTCAAGCCAGATAAACACTAATTAAAATGTTAATTGGATCAAAGCAACCCTTCATTTGCTTGGAGCACCCCACCAAGCTCCTTGGAAGTAAAGGGGGGGAGGGAGTGGGGAACGACTCTGACACACACGCCACTTCTGCTTCCTCGCGCCGCGTGACTCACTACCATTGTTGATTTCTCAGCCTTATTTCCACCGTTGCCTCCCTCACACGCTGCCGGCGTGTGCGTGTCACTTTAATATTCCCCCGTGTTCGTCATCGCTCGTAGTAAAATGGGCGGCGATTGTTCATTCACACACACACACACACAGGCTCCTGGTTGAGATCACGGGACACTCGTGGGCGGGGCGGAGCGCCGTCGCTCCGGAGCTTTAACTTTTTACAACCTCCGACATCAAACGGGGCGGACAAAACGCGCCGCTGGTCTCCATGACAATCGATCCGATCGATCGGAAGTAACCTTCAAAGGCTTTTCACGACCCCGCGCCTGCACACCTCGTTTATTGCGCGCAATAAAGTCACGCGGCTGCAAATCCCCCGTCCCCTGCGCGACCGCGGAGGAGCTGTGGATAACGCGCGAAGCCTGCGAGCAGCGAGCGGGGAATAACAACCGCCGACAGCAGCGCACATGAGCGTCTCGTTCGGCTTTTACGGCTTCCTTTCAGCCCGTGAATCCGCGTGGACCGGTCTAAACCCCCGAGCGGGGCCACGGGTCAGGACACGCGGGTCTGGGCGTCAGCTGGTTGCGCTGAGGCGCGGAGACTCGCCATAACCGGACACAGCTGACTGCCGTGGGCGTGATTATCGTCATAGAGAGCGGGGATCAAAGGAGCGCGACGGGACGTGCGTAAAAGTCCCTGGACGTGGACCGGTCCGCTCTAGTGTCACATGTAATGCTTAGAATACAGCGCCCAGACAGACTGTGGTGCACTGACCAAGCGTGAAGCCCAGACCCCGCAGCACCAAAACAGCGCCCCTCCCCCCCCACGAGAGAGGTGATGCAAATCACTTCCTTTCAGTCCGGCTCTTTGTGTTGTGAGGACTGACTGGGGGCGATGGGGGAGGCGGCTATCCATTCACTTTATACGGCTGCCGACCTCGGTGATCCTGCCTCCCCCCACTCACTGCTCCCCCCCCACACACACACACAATGGCGTGAGATCTCCTTACACAGGCAATTTTCACTGGCCGTCCTCTAGCTCTCCTTCCTCTTTCTAGCCACGAGATCGCCGGCAACCTCCACGGACGAGTTTGGGTCACGCCGTACGAGCGGAGGAAACTTCTCCTTCCAACGAACCACCGCGTGGGTCCAGAGGAACACAGCGGTGTATGGTGGAAATGCCCCTCAAAAGGTCAAGCGGGTGTTTGCTCGTGATGAGCGCGTGAACCCCCCCAAAGTCCCATCAAAAGGTGCTTTGCAGCATTGAACGTGTCCGGGAAAGATGATATCACTGGTGGATGGGAGGAAAAACACTTCGCCGAATCACACGCGTGGGACTGAAGAGTCACCTGCGGCCGAGAAGTGAAAAACGGAGAAAATTCCCCCGCCTCATTGATCAACGCTTTAATCAATTACGATAAGTCACTCACTCCCGCCCTGAACCGCAAGTACCGATCAACTACGACGAGTGGCCAAAGAATCGCGATAAAACTAATCAATCAGTGGACGTCTACGTCTTCACGCTCACTCTCCCGTTCAATAACTGCTGACTTCACTCATTACAACCAAAACAAAGTCGCCCCGGACTTTTTTCTCCCACAGCACTCACCGTTCATTCAAGTGTTTCCAGAGATGCCACGCACAGAAAACACTCCCGGGTTGAAATGCGTGCGTGCGCGGCTCGCTCTCGTCCTCCTCGTCCAGTCGTCGTTATCCGCAATTTGGCTTTTTAAACCTCCGGCCGTGCAGAGAAATTCCCGAGCAGCCGGCGAAGCGAAGGGCAGCGACAGCCCCGTAATCCCCGTCAGTCCCCGGCGCTTCCTGCCCGAACGGCCCCGAAACAAGACGAGTCGACCGGCGGCCGCAGATTCTCCCAGACGTCTCCGTCCGGCTCCTTCGTCCGTGTGTTTGAACTTTTATTCCGTCCGCTCGCTCCGCTCCGCGTCGCTCCGTCTCCTTTTTCCCTCTGCCTTCACGCACGCAAGCAGACAGGCAGGGATCGGGTTGCGCTGAGCTCCGTTTTAAAGGGACAGACACTCACACACACACACAAGCGCGCGCGCGCTCCGCGAAATGGGCGCACGCACGCATGTGACGTCACCGCGCGTCCCCGGAATTCCCTGACAAGTCAAGCTGGCGTGGAGCCCCGGTACCGGATCGCTCCTCCCGGGAGCTCCGGTTAATCATTCGTACCTCGTTTTATTTTTGACTGCCGCACTCGGTGAACTGCCAGGTGCTCATTTACGTGCGACGGACTATTTTTGGACGAGGAAGAATATCAGCCTCTGACGCCATATTGCTGCGTGATCAGCGTTATTAGATTGAGTTGGCCACGGTGTCACAGGTTAAATGTATCGAAGGATAAATTGCTGAAACAATCGATGCATATGTCCCTAATTTTACATTTCTTATCTTTGTAAAATGTTTATGTATGTGGTTAAGTGAAAGATGCTGAATCTGTCATTATGAATCAAAAACAAATTTCCCTGTTTAACTGGCCAATGAGACAAATTTAATTATTGTCTTTTATTAAAACCAATTTACAGAACAACCTGATGCCAGGGTGTCTAATTAGCAGAAACCCAGTTCTTTGTTTACTACACAGGTATGAACGCTGTAATCATTAATTAACCTGTTAAGAAGTTAATAATTGGAATTGGCTCCACATCTTTTGTAACCTTGGTTTTGTAACCGCGTTTAGACCAAAAGATTCTTCCCAATGTGTCTGGCTTCAAATTTCTCATTAATTTATTCCGTGTGCCACAATATATAGAGAGCAATACAACATATAAGTCTGTAACTGTAACAGCGATGGGCTTTTTTACAGTAACAAATTAACGTGACGTCTTCAAATTGTGGGAGAAAGCGCACACAGGCTCAGGGAGGAGCAGCCGGCCGTCAGGCTCGAACCCTGAGCGCCGCCAGAGGCGACGGCGCGGACCGCAGCGCTGCCCGGCCGCCACAGTCACCCGAGTTAAACCCAGCTGAGATGGAACGGGAACGAGCAGACCGCGGGGTGAGGAGCAGCCAACAAGTGCTCGGCACATGTGGGAACTCCTTCCAGAGCATGGGAAAAGTATTTAGATCACTGTTTACTTCATGAAGGTGGTTGAGAGAAGCTGATATTAAAGCGCGTGTTCTTTTATATTTATGTGCAGATTAGAAATGATTAGAGGCAACACTCAGATAAACAAGGCTTTGAAAGGCACAAATTGGCCTCCGAGGCCGGAAACGTTTGTCTTAGCTTTTTCCCTCGCCAAAGTGGCCGTCCTGTCCTCTGCGCCGGTGCCAAAGAGCCACGTTGGTGCGACCGACGCTACGTGTCACGTGCGCGCACACACACACACACAAACACAGAGGGGCTAATTTTAGCAAGCACTGCCTCAGCAGGAGAACACGAGGCAAAATTAGCCACCGCAGAGGGGATGCGCGTGTGTCATGGATGATGCTGAGAGCGTGACATAAGGATGCGCACACCACAGACAGTTTATTTATGGTCAGCAGTTTGAACAAGAAACAGAACGTTATGAAACGTCCCCGGTCTCGACGCAAGCCAGTGAGTCCGATAGTCCTGCTGTCAAGCATTTTAAAATAGCTGAAAGTGCTTCTTCTTCGCCCTCAGCGAGCAGCAGCAGAGGGAAAGAAGAGGGGTTTGTGTGCTACAATCAGCCCCTGATGAAGTAAGTGCACGGCGTGGATCTAGAGTCCATTGTCGAGTGACAAAGAATGCTGAATAACGTGGTGTGGAAGAGGAGGGAGGCGCGGCGGCGGGTTACGACAGCGACGAAGGGCAACAGCTCGAAGGTTGATATGGACCAGAGTCCTTAGACTTGAAATGAATGAGCACCAGCTTAGTTTTTGAGTCAACAGACTGGTCTGATTGATGTGTAATCGATAGTTAATTCGACAGAATGATGGTCTTTGCTTTTCAGTGGGTTGCACGTAACGCCTGGGGAGTATCTGACACAAATATGAAGCTGAGAGGCTTTTTTTAACATCATCTGGAAACTATTTCTCTCTGAATTGTTACAACCCTTAATTATCCGACAGTTTCAAAGGCTATACATTAACTGCTACTCACTTAGGTGCATGTTGGCCAGTCTGTGTGAACTAATGCTCACTATCAGTAAGCATTAACAGTATATGTTGTCTTTTCAGGCATGAATTCATATTCTTCCATTGTTCCCGGTATGAAATGCCAATGCATCCCTATTAATGTGTTCTCAATGACTTACAGCTTAAAGGTGTGTTTAACTGCAAAAAGCTGCCATTAGTAAGACGCAGTGAACAAAAAAAGGGCCACTGGTTTATGTGGGCATGGGTGGGAATGTAGTAACCCCCCCCCACACACACACACACACACTATGCCCCCCCACCACACGCTGCCACACACACGGCCTCTCCAGCTGTACTCTACCCTATATAATAGCAGTCAGAGGATATTTAACGTATGTCTGAGCTCATGTCCCCCCTCCCTCCTTTCCCACAACAAGGGCAGACTGTCTGGGGGGTCCGGTGCGTACGAGGGGGGCGAAGTACTGTGTGTTCTATAACTTCTATACACACACGAGTGTCGTAGGCGTAGGAGACCGTGTCCCTGCTACAGATGGTGCTTCTCAGCCTCTGATACGTAGGATTGCGAGTGGGCCTGTGTGTGTGTGTGCGTGTGTGTTAGTGTGTGTGTGTGCGGGGCACACTGTGACTCAGCCTCTTGTGGTACACCGAGAGGCCGGCAGACACGCTAATAATCACCTCCACGCGCATACTCACACACAAGTCACCCCGCTAGCAGACAGACAGCAGGGCTCAGCCAGCCCACATGCAGCAGCCGTGCAGCTGGCTGAATGGAGCCCGGGTAATTAGGGCCCTTATTGGAGGAGAAAGGGGCCGACAGGGAGCCCGGCTCTGCCTCCACTTCCTCAAACAAGCAGCTAATCCCGACTGTAGCTGTATGATAAGATAACCACTCCGCTTCCGCTTATTATACCCACAGTTGTACATATTGAAAAGGAAGACCAACTTGGAGGCTCTTAGAGGAAGACGTTTCAGAAGGTTGTCTAATTGGTCAAAATGGAGCGGAAAAGGAGTTGTCACTTTAGCTTTGGTGCCACCAAAAGCAGAATAAGTAGTTTAAAGCATACGGCTCACAACGTTGTGTTACTAAGGTGACTTCATGTTAATGTTCAAATCCGTTATCACAGCAGAAGCAAACACAGGCTGGAACATGAGTTCGCAAATCGTCCAATATCTCCAATCGACCTGCAACAAATTTAAACCTCTGGTGTTTAATCTCGTAATAATGTTCTTGACTGTTTCACTTAGTGCTGGACGCCAAAAGGTCGCAAACGATCCCCAGTAAACATCTTTTGACCTAAATCGTTGCGGAGAATCGATTTACTTTCTGGTGATTTCAGCTCCTTGAGCCCGACGTGGAGTTCGTATTCGCGTCACACGCCGCCTGAACGCCGGCCGCCGACAGAAAGCGCTGACTCGTCTCTATTCCCACGTAGCTTTGAAGAGTGAAGAGGTGAGAGGACTTTAAAGCACGCCAGCCTTTGAAGTCTTGACGCGGCTACGCAAACACACACTAATAAAAAGAGTGGCTGATCACGCGTGTGAGAGACTCAGAAGAGGAACATCAATCTCCTCGCGCCCATGATTTCACAACCCACTGCCTCAACTGTGTGTGCAGCGTTTACTCCTACTCTCTTACTCAGACTTGACAAATTTTCACCACGCTCATCTACTGAACACCGTGAAGGGTAATGAACTGTACTGATTCAACTCATCTGTACTTACCTGATGATAAACGCATTGTATTCAAATTAGGAGGTTGGACAAAACAGGCAGCATGAGGTGTGGTGGTGGAAATGGGACATCACTGTGTAGGGTCCAATGAGACTGAATGGTGTACACTGTAGTGTGAAAGAGAGCCTTACCTGGTGATCATGGGTAATGTAGGCAGGCTCCTCAGCAGGCCTTCATGACTTGTCCTGAAATTAGAATATTGAAGAAGAACGCAGGTCAGTTACATTCAGTCAGTATCAGCAGCATTCAGTAGCAGAACCAAGGTGTCAACATTACATGGATCAAAGGTCAAAGGAGCCCAACACCTGGGCCTTTTGTATTAGTGATGCTGCACGACGTTTGCTGGCCGCTCTGTAGACGTGATGGGTGTGTGTGTGTGTGTGTGTGTGTGTGTGTGTGTGTGTGTGTGTGTGTGCTAGCCAGAGGCACAGCAGGGCCCGGATCAGCGCCGTGACCAACTGCCTGCGTGCGTGCGTGCGTGCGGCCCTCGTGTGCAGCCTGCTCGGTGATTCACGGCGTCGGCGCCGGGTCACGTGACTGAGAACAGGTGGCACTCTGGCGATGACACACATGTCCACGCAGCGCACGGCACCTGTGATGCCCTGGCGTGGCTTCACACACACAAGCGGACCACACGGACCGCAGGAACAGGGGAAGGGACGAGGCGCTGGCAGAACACGCTCGCGCTAGTTTTCCCTTTTAACACACGCTTGTGGTTGACGCCATTTGCAAACTGAATGTCGCACTCGGAACCTCTGCGCCTCCCTCCTCTCCAGCGCCTCTGGACCGTCTGACCTTTGACTCATAGACAATCTGTACAGCTGGTCACTTCAGTGCTACATGTTAGCGCGGTGCCCGTGCCGGCGGCTCCACCTGGCAAAGCGCTCGGCCTCCACTCGTCTCATCTTTCCCTTTGTCATCCTTCCGTCCTCCTCCCCCCGTCTTTCTTTCACCTGTGCCGATATCCTACCTACAGGGTTGCAACATAAAACACCCCCACGCTCCGACTTCCATATGTTTTACAGCTGAGGACTCACCCCTAGGCAGGTTATGCATGTGTGCCGGTGCGTGACAGTTGGGTCAATACAAGGCAAATATAGCCGGCTCGGCCTCCACTGATCTTGCAGCCGTGGGGTTAAAGCCCCCCGACCTTTGCACCCAGGGTCAAAGTTCACACTGCCCACGGGGGCACAACCGGCCCACACTGTAGAGGGAGCGCCGCAGCGTGTAAGTGTGTGTAGGTGAGCAGCAGAAAGCGTGCGCATTTTGAGTAGGCGCACTGAAACTGTGCACTGTTGCAAAGGTGCAATTCATTTTCTATGGTGACCCGCTGAGTAAATGTGACAAGGCTTGTTGTTATCAATCAAGATCAGATGCATGTGTGACTGTGGGTCGGAGGAAGGTTAGAGAATTGGAGCAGGATAAAAAAGACTGCAAGACAGGGAGCGAGAAGGTTTGACGAGATATAGGGGAAATACAGAAAAGAATGAATTAAAGATCTGAAATTGTGCTGAACCAACTATAATAAATGAAGCCGGAGGGCGCGCGCAGAGATAAAGGAAGAATAACGAAAGGTGAGGTTAGCGATAGAAAGATACAGAAAGCAGTCTTTATCTTTTCTGTAAAGGTTAACTACCACGAACATCTCCCTTTGACATTAACCAGCGCAGGCAGGCGGGCGGAGGGGCGGAGCTTAGACACGCTGAAACATGACCCGCGGACGCCGCTTCCACTATCGCACAAACACCACCTCTGGGTTTCAAACTATCACTCCTTATTATGTACGGCCGCGTCGTTGACATGGCAACCACTGCCACAACAGTAGCACCGGCTCCAGTGCATCCGTGGAAGTGAAGGGCTCTGGACGGCATGTAGCCTAAAGCTTCATAGCATCACACACACACACACAGACACAGACACAGACACACACACAGACAAACAGACACACACACACACACACACACACACACACACACACACACACACACACACACACACACACACACACACACACACACACACACACACACACACACACACACACACACACACACACACACAGCAACATGCAAATGAGTCCACGCGCTCCCTTTGTGAGTGGCTGATCTGCCACCTGTGTTGCTGCTGACCACGTGCACGGTGAAACCGCACACGCTCAGCACACAATGCACACCAGCCCCCAGCGTGTGTGAGCCTGCATGGCGTGAGCAGAGCAGCTATGCATGAGCTGCTCCGGTCCTTAGTCACTGGTGATTCAGTGAGTCGCTTCATGTTTGGGCAAAAGGCATCATACCTGCTCACACACACACACACACACACACACACACACACACACACACACACAGAATAGCAGGCTCCTGTGGGAATTGTAGTAAATGGCAGTTTTTGCATCTTCACTGTGTCTTGAGGCCCTGCTCTTGTCGGTTTAAAGGCACAGGCCAGATCCTTGAATGAACTTATCAGCCTGCACTCACTTTGTGCTCTAGAATGTTTTGGAACCACATCTGGAACTTGGGTGAAAGATCAGGATGTGGGTTGAGGAGGACCATTAGCAGAGGGTTGTTCAAGTGATATGTATTGAATCCCCGCTACAGTCAAGACTCATCTGATATGCTATCGAATAAGTAGCTCTAAATCACAGCTTCTCCAGCCTCATAATAAAGCAGACACGAACTAGATGCATGAGAGCGGCAGCCGGTGTTCTGTCTGTAAACATGCATGCGTTTGTGGCGGCGCTACACGCTGCGAGGAGGAGTGTCGGGTCCAATGTGGTCGGGGCTGTTTGGATCAGTGAGCTCCAACGGCTGCCACATGGCTCCGCTAAAAAGGTCACGGTCAAACCCAAGCCTGGCTCACAAACCATCACGCCCACTCCCTCTCCCCCGCACGCGGGCGAGCGGCGGATGCAGAGATGAAGTGGCAGGAAAGGCAGACGGACCCACTTCCTCTTCGGGGACGAGCAGGAAAGCGACGCCCACATGAAGGAGGCGGAGGGTGAGAGACGGGCACAGACCAGAGCGGCACCGCGTCCAGACAGACGCTAATGAAGGCAACTCGCCGTCGCACTCTGAACTATGACTGTTCCACTTCGTCCCTAAAATAACGTCCCGCTGACCCGAGCGAGGAGGACGTAGACGCTCCACTAATCTGTCCTGATGTCAGGCACGCGTGGCAGTCGAGAGGCGCTGTTTGTGCGCACGGCGTCAACCTGAAACGTTCTACTCACTCGCCGAACACAAAAACAACATCAGAGCGAAGGGGAGGCCGACGTGCCCGAACCCGCGTCACGCAGAAACGTGGCCCAGGGCGCCGCGGCGAAGCCAAAACCTTTGGAAAAAGCGAAGAGAAGAAAGTGAAGTTGTTTTGAAGGCGTTAAGTAGAGACTCCGGTGAGTCAGAGCGACACAACTTTCCTTAAGTCTGACAGGAACGCGTGAGTGTGCAACGCGGAGGAAGGGGCACGAGGCGTTTGTGGGGATGCTGTGATGGGAGCTGCTGGCTGTGTGTGTGTGTGTGTGTGTGTGTGTGTGTGTGTGTGTGTGTGTGTGTGTGTGTGTGGAGCCCTGCCCGGCCCTCATACCTGTCCAGAGGTGCTAAACCGTCCCATCCAGTTGCACAACGCCGCTGACACCAACCGCCACATACCAGAAGCTGACTCAGGCCTTCATGATGCCGCTTCTGCACGGTGGCGCCAGACCACAGTCACACCTAGAGCGCAGAAAGACTCCCGACGCAGCGATTGCGATCGGCGTGCGATAGCGGGAGCGGGGCCGAGGCGTGAGGGGCCAATGAGTCGCGCGGGTCGCGGCGGGGCTGCATCTGGCGCATCTGGCCGACAAAGCCGGCTTTATCTGCCTGGAGGAGCGCGTGATCCCCACATGGCGGCCACCGGCGCCTTCACGGGGCCACACGCAAACAAAGGCGCGCACAGTTACGCAACGCGGCGCTATCGCTAGGTGAGCGCACACACGCACCACGCACGCACGCCGGGCCCCCACCCGCCGCCCGCTCCTCCTCCCCCCCAGCTTTGGGGGGGAGGGGGGCGGCCTGGCTGCGCTCCAGACACCGTGACCCCACACTTCCTGAACTGTGTTGGCGCCGCAGCAGACGGGCAGACGCGCACACAAGCAAGCGCACACACACACGCATCTGCCAGCACAAAGCACCGACTGCACCTAATAATAGTAGCGGGTTTAATCGAATGCAGCGCTTTACATTAATCTGCTAAATGCCCAAAATAAAAGGGAATAATGGAAGTGTATGAAAACGCTCGGAGTGGAGCTGCTGATGTCAGCGAGGAATGCGTGCCAGGAGCACGGTGTTCCTCTGCTGTTAATACACTTAATGCCGGCGTGAGCAGCCTCCAATCAGAGCACGGCTACGAATGAACAGTGAAACGGACTTTATACCGGAGCTGCCAGTGTCCAATCCGTCACCATGGAAATACTCAGTCAAAGGTGCTGTAATCTTTGTAATCCTCCTCCAAAGGAATTCATGAGCAGGAAGTCTTACAAACACAGGAATCTGGTGTTGTGCCTTTGTTTGAGGGGTGTGCGGCATGCGCGTCTCTGTCCTTATATTCAAGTGGATGTGCTTTCACGTGTGTGTGCATGGGTGCATGACTGTGGGTAAATATGTGTGTGTGTGTCTAAATGTGTGTCCTTGACCAGCTGCACAAGGCAGAGGAAATGAGGCAGAACTCAATCTGGTCCACACCTGTCTGACTCTCTGGAGGGAGGAGCCTAGACACACACACACACACACACACACACACACACACACACACACACACACACACACACACACACACACACACACACACACACACACACACACACACACGTCCGTGAGGGCAATGTTCACATTGTGCATGAGCAAATAGATTATGCATGCAGCAGCCAGCGGAGGAGCCTGAATCCATTAATGTATGCACGCAGACAGTTTTATGTTTGTGCACGCTTCATGGAAGAGAGAAGGAGGCAGAGAGAGAGAGAAAGAAAGCAATCATGTGTTCTGAGTGTGATGGGAGAAGGATGGATATTAAAGAGTGACACACATAAAGGATAGAGAACGAGGGGACGAGAGAGAGAGAGAGAGAGAGAGAGAGAGAGAGAGAGAGAGAGAGAGAGAGAAAGAGAGAGAGCGAGAGAGAGAGAGAGAGAAAGAGAGAGAGAGCAGTCGGCTTCTTTTAGGAAAAGCAGAGGAGATCGGAAACGACAGCCTGAGCCGCACAGAAAGAGAGCGACCGAGAGAGATTGCGCGAGCATGGGAGGGGAGGGGAGGGGTTACTCTGGGACGCCAGAACCCAGTGACTTGACACAGATGCACTGTGCTACTGTGCAGAGCAGAGGGCTGGTGGTGGGGAGCGTGGCGCGAGGGAGGAGGAGGAGAGGGGGATGGGCCTGCTTCCATGTTCCTCTGCTCAGACAGGACGAGACGAGGCGCAGCGTCGACGCCAGCCCCTCCAGGTTAAAAAGGAGCTAAATGCAACGTCCATTCCTTGTTCCGGCCCTATTTTTTTTCATTTAGGACTTCATTTACACTGTGTTTAAATCGCTCCATTGACTGCTTTTTTTTTCTTAATTGTTGGTTTTTGTTAAGTGCTGGTGTGGTAATACCTCAATCCTCAGGAGAGGGCTCCGAAATCCCACTGAAGACAGAAGCAGCTGAGCAGCTGCGATCATCGGCAGGAGCACAGGGAAGCGGGTGCATTTATGCAGTCCGTGCTCCTGATTGAGGCGTCAGAGCCAATATCTTAAAAGAAAACACAAGTGGCCCAGGAAACATCCACCAACACCTTTTAAAGAGCCCCAGACCTCTGTAGGGCCATTATACCGACGCGGTGGCATATAGAACCGTGTGTGTGCCGTCGCGCCTGCTCGCGACGCCCACGATCTGACTTCCAAGTCGCATGCAGAGAACCTTACTGAAGAACGCGCTTCCACCCACACAGACCACCACTCGCGCCTTCGTCTCAACGCACCACGGCAAACGTACTTACATACATGCATGCATGCATGCATGCATGCATGCAGGCGGGCTCCCCTCCATCCATCCAGCCTCCAGTGCATCTCACGCTCCGTCTCCCTCCATCCCTCCCTTCACACCTGCCAGGCCTGCAGCAAGGTCACACACCTCAATTACCGCGCACGTGTACATGCGCGCGCATACACAAAGAGCAGGGGGGGCGGCGTGATGGGAAAGGGAGGGGGGAGCGCGAGCAGCATTTCACGCTACCCTGAGCACTGGCTAGCGTGCGCCGCCGCTGCTGACATTTCATTTAC